>NW_010266197.1:82806-91275 GCF_000690775.1 Eurypyga helias
CCTACGTCAGGTTGCTTAAAGCCCCATCCAACCTGACCCTGAAAACACACTGAATGGGGCATCCACAGCTGCTATGGGTAACCTCTTCCAGTGTCTCACCACCCTCATTATAAATAATTTCTTTCTTATGTCTGACCTAAACCTCCCCTCTTACAGTTTAAAACCAGCACCCCTTGTCCAGTCACTACAGCCCCTGGTAAAAGGCCTCTCTCCATCTTTCTTCTAAGTCCCCTTTAAGTATTGACCCTGGTGCCCCTATGCAGGATGCAAATTTTACTTGGAAATGCTGCTGTCCAGTAAGTGCACATATATGTATAGTCTTTTCCTTTCTGCCCTGAAAAAAAACACAGGCCTAAGTCCCAGAATTTGTCCCCATAATTACCAGTCCCAGATTTATAATTTTCTCCTGTCTCCTCCAAGGCTTTTAGGAACCACAAGTCATGCTCCTAAAGATCAGAGGTTGCAATTTGAGAAGCATGGAAGTAAATAGCGACAGACAAGAAGACCAGCCCTTCCACTACTACCAGTAACAACCTATGGTTTGGGGGATTTATTTATCTGCCTGCTGATTTTGCAATTAAATCATTCTCAAATCCTATTTTAACCCAAAACAACTGCAAGACTCAAAAATGTTTCTTTGAAAAAAACAAAAAGGGGTGTGGGGAAGCACTGTTTGCGCTGTATATAAAGCATCTGGTTTCGGTTTCCTAACCTCAGAGTTGACTCTTCCTAAAAGCTGGTAACTCTAAACCCTCTCTGTCCTTGATTGATGAGCTGGGCTAACCACGCTCAAATAACGGAGCGGCATTTTTCACGCTTCTGCAAGTACAGTACATCTTTAACCTACTGCTTAAGTAAGTGCCACTACGAAAAAACACAGGACAAATGATGCATACCCATGAGTAAAGACGTGTGAGCTCTTACTACTTTCTTATGAGAGGAGCCACAGGACAAGCTGGGCACAGCATTTGCCTCATACAAGAGTTCTGCCTATGGAGGCCCCATTTCCTGATCCCATTCTGTTCTGATGCAGAAGTGTTCCCTGTGAAACAGCCAATGCCAACACATGGAAAAGAGGCATCAACCAAAACTGCTGCCTTCTCACAGACCTGACATAAAATCCTGGGAATGGTCCCAGTGACCATACCGAAGCCACCGGCTCCCAGCACATAGTTGAATTCTAGTTGTAACAAGACGAGTCTTTTCTGAGTGTTTGTAGCAGGACAGAAAGGCCACTGCAAGGCTGCTCGGCAGCTGGTGGGAACAATTTTCTTCTCACTAGTAAGCACACTTGGACACACGAGTTGGTAGAGGCAATAAGGGCCAGCTACATTATACAAGGTGAATAGAGAGCAGTGTAATTCCTCCTCCTTGCATGACCAGTTTCATCCCACAACCCTAATTATTCAATCAGCTTCCAAAATACTTCTGTTTGGCAGCTTTCGTCATGCATCTTCTCAGCTCTTAGGCTAAATGTTTCTTTTATGGCATCCACTGATGTGGTTAAAAGGTCTAATCCAAGTATATTTTACTATGTTCGCTTTGTACGTGGGGTACTTTGGTGTAGACGTATGTATTTTAAATCTGAATTTACAGTGGCCTGCCAGTGTACTTAGAAATTTCATACAGTAGATAAACTAAATTCAAACACAGCCCTGCACACTTTCTAACAGAAAATACATCTCTAGGAAAGTCTTCAAACATGATTACCGTGCATAAACACTTTTCTTTAACTGTCTGAAAGCAAATAAGCTGAAAATTTATAGGGCAACGTTAAGATATAAAGTTTATAGGCTGATGTGTACAGATAATAGGAAATATGCCTCAAAGAATGACATCACTGAAAACAGAACCTGCATTCCCATGCGAACAACGGAAGGACAGTCAGAATTAGTGTTTTAATATATATCTTCTGAAGCATTTATTTGGATAGTCTTATTTCCAAGTAACCTGAATGCATTGCTCGGTTGTTTCAGGAGCACTGATTTTACGTATGGTGCGTAAGGAAAGAACAAACTGTTACTGCAGCTGAAGACTGCAAGTTTTTGTTCAGGCTGTGTATCTCACGAGAGAAGTCCTTCTACAGACTCAAGTGAAAAGGAGTAATTTTATGGGCTGGTTTACCCTGTAAAATATTCTCCCTAATCCTTGTAAAAATATGTTTCATGCTAATCCTTTTGACTGAAAGCATGATGCAGACAATTTTGAACATTTCTATCACATTTTATAAGCTTTAAGCTGATCTAATTTCTCTAATTTTCATCAGGTTTATTAGGATCTGTCTAGGTATCAGATCTGTATAGTTGATCTGGTTTTACATAAAACTCTCAAACTGGTACATTTTAATTTCCCAAGCAGACATCGGTCTTCATCTGCGTCTTGTAAAGTACTAAGTACCTTCTTGGCCCTTAATTAATTAGGAGCAATGACCTACACATCAGGTAGTAATAGCATCCAATTAGTGGAAACGTACGATGCTTGCAAAGTATTATCAGTCACATCATAGCAGAGATATATGTGCCCGTTCATGCTGCACACCCTGGATGTGATGTACCAGCAATCTGTAGCCATGACAGAGGGCTAGCACAAGACGAAAAATTCCTACCCCTTGGCTTGGTCTTTTCAATGTGAATTTCTAAAGACATTCAGATGCTAATATTTTGTGCATTTATGACTGTCATCAGACACGGCTTATCTCCAAGCTTTAAATATGACTACCGTCGAGCTCATGACAGTAAGGTAACCATGGAGGTTTGTTAAACATGCAAGGCGAGAACTTGCTGGGCACAGGAAGGCTTTGAAGCATTAGAAACTCCCCTGTGCAAGAGTTTTCCCTTCCAAAACTAAGCTGGAAACCAGTCCCAGAGGCCAGAAATCTCACTTCCACACCTGGAAATCACAGTATGGTCGAGTCCTCAACAAGAGACAAATTTCCAACAGATTTCTGCTGCACGTGTACGGAGCCTGTGCAGTCACATCAGAGGAAGCTTCACTACGAGACATAAATGACTTGTATAGCCTATGCTGCTTTGCAAATTATTTTGTTAATACAATCTCCCATCAAATAACTATGCACCATCTCCCACAGAAAACAGCAGGAGTTGCACATGTGTATCTGAGCACAGATTTCTTTCACTAGCTTTCCACAGGACTTAAACAATGACATAAGGAGAATTCAGCAGGACTCTGTTTGTTTGATGGGAAAAGAGCAACCATGAATTCTGATATTACAGAGATATTTAGAAATCAGTTTCTAAAGTACCGAAATGTGAGGATGACTGAGATGATTATCATTCTTTGTGTATCTCTGAAATTCTGTGCTTGCTTGCTCTGAGAAATCAAGTGGCAGCATCTCACCAAGGCTTTGTCTCTGGACAAGTTTTGGATCAGCATCTGTAAAAAAACTGGAGTTCATTCAGACTGAGAACACTGTCATTTGATATAGTTACTGTGATAGACAAGAGAATTCCTAATATTGATTCAAAGAAAGATGGCATGGAAAAGGGTTGGTGCCAGAAGATAAACCACACTGGACAAGGGGCTCGAGCAGAAAGGTTGCTCCACCATGAAGCTAAGAAAGTAAAGTCCCCAGGCTGCAGACTAGGTACAGTGTTTTTACTCCTTTGCAAAGGATATGTGATGCATGGGTGAAAAACACTACATCAAATTAGAAACTACCACATGGCAAGATTCAAAAAAATGAAACAAGCATGTGACAGCTCCAGTACATTGCTAAAATTATCCACAATATTAAACTTTCCCTAAAGTTTTGGGTAAACATTTTCAGGTGAAACATTCATACACATTTCAGACAGAAACGTGTCTCCACTTAGTTTTCAGACTGGAGTGTCTACAAAGGACAGTCACTGCCCTTTGGCTGGATCCTGCTCACAGCAACTACGGGAAGGTCTGTAGGCTACCACCATGTCTCCAGGTCTGCTACCTCACACAGAGGAGGATGGAGCCAGGACTCTGCAAGCTTATTCTGGTCTCTATTGCCACCACAGTTGCTTCACAGGAACATGCTGGGTATGATTCCCATGCAGGCAAAAGTGGGATTTTAATGATGGCCTCTTAGCCTCAGGTCTAACCATACACTGCCATTAAAAAATGGTAAGCAAGAGCGCTACTTCCATCCATGTAGAGAGAACTACAGTTGTGCAGTAGGGAAACTATCATGCAAATTAGTCCACATTGCCGAGTATATGCCCAGCCACCCTACTCTCCCTGCTAACTTCATGTTTGAAAGCACACCCTGTCACCAAAATGCCAAGAAATTCCCATACAGTCTCACCGATTGATTTTAGTGAAAGCACTGAACTGCCTTTAGAGAAAAAAAGACAACACATTTTTAACCCCAGCTTTCATAGATTTGCACTGCTTTTCCTATGGGGTGAGCAGCTGCAGGAGCTAGGGTTGTTTAGCCTGTAAAAGAGGAGGCTCAGGGGAGACCTTACTGCTCCCCACAACTACCTGAAAGGAGGTTGTAGCAAGGTGGGTGTTGGTCTCTTCTCCCAAGTGACAAGCGACAGGACAAGAGGAAACAGCCTCAAATTGCACCAGGGGAGGTTTAGACTGGATATTAGGAAAAATTTCTCCACTTAAAGGGTTGTCAGACATTGGAACGGGCTGCCCAGGAAAGTGGTACTGTCACCATCCCTGGAGGTATTTAGAAGCTGTGTGAACAAGGTGCTTAGGGACATGGTTTAGTGGTGCTCTTAGCCATGTTAGGTTAACGGTTGGACTTGATGATCTTAAAGGTCTTTTCCAACCTAAAAGATTCTATGATTTTATATTTAACAGGTTGTAAAAGTGCACAGTTGAATGAGAACGCTTGTTTAGATTTCAACTTTACCTGTGCTTATTTGTCTCATTTGTTTTTTAAATAAGGTGTTGAAATAAGGCATTTAAATACTTTTAATTCAATATTTAACATTTAGATTTGTTTAGGCTGAGTATAAATATTTATTTAGTCGTAGTTAGACGTATGTCAAATAAGAGTATTCAGCTAAATTGATATAATCATTCAGTAACGTTAAACCAACTTGGGAATTTAGACAAGCCTTTGAAAAGTAAAAGCATTAAGAGTACACAAAGATTTGCAGAAAAAAATTAAACAGAAACATGGTGAGAACAATTCATGTACTTTTTAACTCCCTAGAGAAACTGGCCAACCCCTGCGACATCCTCCCCCAGACAGTATGACCACCCAGAAAACACAGCTACAAGGACAGAATGGGTGTAAGGATTGCCTGTGTTGGGTGCATTTGCTATTTCATTGAAATAATTGATCCCTGATGCTAAAGATAGCAATGCTGGTGGGATTCAGATACTCCAGACATTAATGAAGTCTCTCTCGCTCTCTGGCAAGGGGTTTAAAGTGTCTCTGCACCCACTGCACAGTACCTTCAGCAAGAGAGGCAGTGGCTTAGTATTAAAGCACAGCAAATGTTCAAACCGAGGAGGTTAAAATGCAAAGAGCAAAGCAAGGTGACCTTGCTCAGTCTCACCAGTACCTAAAGCGTACTCACTGCCACAGGAAGAGCCGGGGGAGGGGGCCGGATCCCCACCTCCATACACAAAAGTTAAAAAAAACCCAAAGACAACTACACCAGTGATTTCAGAGGCCACCGCTTGATCTGAGTACATCTGGAAAAAACGTGCCAGCTCCATTAGGTGATTAAACAAACATCCCCTCCCCTCAAAACCAGCTCTGCTCAGCAGGACTATTGTTTGCTTATTTGAAAATGTTCCTCAACTTATAATGTCTTTTTCATATCCTTCCAGTCTAGGTCAAATCCTGAGAGTAAGTTTAAGAAGCGCTGACAAAGCAGTCTGCCACACTTTGTGCTGGACGGCCAATTTCACTGTACCAGGCCCCTGAAACACCAGGGTCTCAGTCTGACAGCTGCAACCCCCGGTCCCTCCCACACAGCAAGCACTGATACAGTGCACTGGGTATCTTACTGATGACCAAACGTAACACTTTATTAAGGTCTGTACTAGCATTCAGCAGCAGTGTGACACGAAAAAAGAAATCTCCCACCTTTGTCTAGAAAAATCAGTGGTCCTTATCCCCTCCAGCACTGCATCAGTACGGGATGGCCACAGACCTGTGGCAGATGCACATGGAGAAACTTCTTCACTTCTTGTACAAGCCAGGCCTCTCTTACACACTCCAAAGTACTCTAACAATATTCCTGTACAGCTCCCACAGTGGTCTGCGTACCTCGACAGGGATCAGCACTTATATTAATAATGCTTTGTTTAAACTTATTGGAACTGCTATTTGATTTATTAATCACTCTTTGCAAGCTCCAGAGTGATTTGCACAAAATCGCTATGATCTGCACATAGGAATTGCTTCACCCAGCCCTGAATGAGTCAGGTTACACAGTACCTATTGTCCCAGCATCACCAACCCTACCCAACAACATCTTTTGACATATGACCTTGTCCAATTAAATAAACAGAGCAATTTAGATAGGCAGAAGGTAATTAGGGCTGGACAGTGGCCAGCTCACTGAAGCAGCAGTACCATTCTTTGAAAAAAGCTTTATGTTGTTTAGGAAAGTTCAATGACTGGAAGCTTTCAAGAGCTTGGCACCAAACTGCGTCCAGCGATGACACATCCAAGTGTATGGCACTCCCTTCAGACCATGGTGGGCGACAGTGGTGAGGTCTTGGGCAAGACTGCTTCTTTCAAAAAGATGTTTGGCAATAAATGGCTTTCTAACCCGCTCCTTTTTAGCCCTAATCATCTACATCTTAATTCAACCCTATTTATTTCAACCAAGAACAGGTAAATAAGGAATCAGGACTATGCTGCTACTTTCACATCATCTTTTTTCCTTTCATTCTGGGGAATTGCCAAATCCCATTTCTTACGGAAGGATTTCAATTGTTTTTCTCCATCCCTGACTTATTTGCCAGGGGCTTTTTTTTAGTGGAAAAGGGAGTAGGAAGAAATAGCATGGTGAAAAATAGTGAGAGATAACTTAGAAATAAGTCACTTCCCAATGGCTCCATGGCAATTACTACAAAAACTGCATTTCTGCATGGTAAAGCCTTGATGCCAGAGCCCAGTGAAAGGCGAGGGAAGAAAAATGTCTTAACTCCTCTGTGTGGAGCTGGATACTCAAAAGACATTTGCTTTTTGTATATTTAAACTCATCCTTTTTCTGAATAAACATGAGATCTATTGCATGGTCATTTCCCACTGAGACAGGTTTTCAAGCACGCCTGTGCCAACACTCTCCCATCCCACCCACCCAAAGGACTTCACTGAGAAAAATCCCTGACCTCTTCCAGAGGGAACAGGATGTAGTAAGAATGAATGAAATATTTGTGGGGGCCTCATCCTCTCTGAGCATCCTTTCAAATCCCAGCCACCAGTAGGCCCTACACTGAGCTTTTTGTTCCTAGCACGTCCAAAGGAGGTCTGAGTATTAGCATAGCCTATTCTGCAAAGTCACTCTTCAAGAGCCTTTGTTAGCAGCCTTAACTGCATTGAAACTTTTATATTTAACCTGCTGGAGTTAAAAATCTCTTCTAGTTTTCTTTATTTGGATAGGACTTCAGAATCATGATAGAATCAGCTTTATAGAATCACAGAATGTGTTGGAAGGGACCATCAAAGGCAGGGACGTCTTTCACCACATCAGGTTGCTCAAAGCCTTATCCAACCTGACCTAGGACACTTCCAGGGATGGGGCATCCACAACCTCTCTTGGCAACCTCTTCCAATGTTTCATCACTCTCATAGAAAACTAATTTCTTCATAAATCCAATCTAAACCTACCCTCTTTCAGTTTAAAACTGTTGCCCCTTGTACTGTCACTACAGACCTCGGTAAAAAGTCTTTCTCAATCTTTCTCATAAGCCTCTTTGTATAGTGCAAAGCTGCAATAAAGTCTTCCTTCAGCCTTCTCCACGCTGAACAAGCCCAACTCTCTCAGCTTCTCTCCATAGGAGAGATGTTCCAGCCCTCTGATCATTTTCATGGCCCTCCTCTGGAAGGGAACTGTAGCTGGACATTAGTTTTGAATGATGCTTCCTCGTTTCCTCCTCATGCCTCCCCGACCCAGAGCACAGATACTTCATCTGTCTTTCCCACCCCTGGCTGTTCAAAAACCCACTCACTGACCCTGGGCTTCCAGTCCCCCAGCTGCCTCCAAGGGTTTAACTCTTCCTGCCCCCTGTAACAACCTTCCTCCTTGTACACAGAACACAAATGTGTAAAAATTTTATTTTTGTAGCTTATACTGGAAATAAATTTAAAAAAAGGCAAAGAAAAGATGGAAGCTACTGCAAGCACGCCATGCCTGTTCTGCAGTCCTGGCTTCAGCCAGGTGCTGGTCTTTGCTCCAGTGCTGGGTTACGCAGCTTCAGACACCCACTAGTTTTATATCACTATATAAAACTATATATATATATAAAAACCACTATCTATCTATATATATATATATA
>NW_010266198.1:0-20970 GCF_000690775.1 Eurypyga helias
AAAAAAAATGGCTGATAAATATTGGCTTAATTTTTATTTTCTTCTGGTTATTGATCGATAACCTGATATTCAGGGTATGTTTTCGGTAGTTCTCCATGAGTATAACTGCTAGATTCCTGCAGCTGAGCTTTTAAAAGTCAAAATGTTGTGGGAAGCAGTGGTAAAATCTAGAAGGTCAGCTACTGCTTTGCATTGGAGCATAATACAGAACTTGATGCTACTCCTTGTAAGTACTATAGTCTTGTCAAAAGAGATCATTTTGCCTGCAATACACTGTTAAAGTTGGGATTGGTGGGACCGTCATCTCTACTGTGGGAGCTTTCCTCAGAAAAGAATCTAATAGGGTCTACTCTGAAGAAATGGAATAATCTGCTTTTGGGTTTTGTGTTTGTGTGACTTTTATATATCCAAAAGATATAAGGCCCATGTGCTTTTCCAGCTTTATTTTGGGTGTTAAATTTCTCTTAAATGGTATATAGGCACTGTGATGGCAGATTGCACAGGGGTATTTTTATTGGGAAAATGCAGTAATATGAATAGCTGTAAAATTTGTCTAGACAGAAGATGAGACTAAAATAGCACCGTGGAACATGGGCAGGAAGGAACAAAAGACAAGCGTGTGTGTTGCGTATGGGGGGAGTACACGTGGCTGCTTATACATTGAGGGCAAATCATCAGGAACCACTGGCAAAGGAAGGTCTTGAGGACAGATGGAGTCCCAGGGGCGAGAGCTGTCTGAAAAATGAGAAGGCAGTTGTAGAAAGATAGTCACAGTCTTTTCAGGTAAGGTGGTTTGCTTTTTTGTTTTGGTTTGGGTAGTACAAGATAGGCTCATTTTCTTTTGTCTTTCCGCCATCAAATTTCAGTGACTTTTTCATATAATCTTTAAAGCTGTTATAACAAGTCTTGTTTAATTGTTAAAGTGAAATTTTCAATAGTGTTTCCATAAAAGTATATAGTAATGGGGAGAAGCAGAAATAAGAAACATTGAAGACTTGCATAATTCAGTGACGGAAGGTGTTTTTCCTTGAAGGCAATGATCCTGGGCTCTGATTCACCACTGCCCTGTACTTGCTGGCAAGGGGTGCTTCACAGACGTCATTCCAGAGCCCTCACGGTGGCCCTTGCTGCTTCAAGCCTGGGCTCTGTAAAGCTCTCGTTGCTGGTGGGCAAAGTCCTGGCTAGGAATAGCTCCTCTATGGAAAAATAGGAACAGTTGTAACCTGTGTGAGAAGAGATATTAAACCGATAGGATTTTAAAATGTGCTGTCAGTGTGGAAGAGAGCAAAGCATCGGAGTACTCCAGAACTGTTGATAGCTGTTTTATGGCTGCACAGAAATATTTCACTCTGCTGTCAGAATAGTACTGGGGGGAAATCAAAGAGCAGGAAAAACTGGGACACTGGGCTGCTTGGCTTAGGAGTTATATTTTTTTCAAAGCTAAATCAGTAGGGTCAGATTTCAGAGCTTCTGTTGATGATCAGTAGTAGTCCCATTAAAGTCACCTTCCTTCTCCTGACTTTATGCACAATTAAAAGGGTTACTTCTGGGAGCCAGACTAATGGTATCAAAATCTGTCTGGGGATGGACGGAAAGACAGGAGATCATCAAGCTCTCCATGGCTCTAGTAAGAGGAAAGTTTAGAGAAACACATAGAGGAAGTAATTAATAATGAACTGAAATGTGAAAACTTTAGTTCAGTACACAACGGAGCTGACTGTGGTGATAAGCTGTGGAGTTGGATTCTGAGATAAATGGTAAACTCTGGTTGCCTGAAGCTCTTAATTTGTTTGAGAAACTGCTTAAAGCTGTTTTCTGAAATGTGGATTCATGTATTTATCTTGTACTCCTGAAGTGGTGTGCCGTGGCAGGAAGGGAGTGGAGGAGTGTGTGGCCCATGTTAGTGTCACCCCGACACTTGGTGCAGAATTAGTTGTGCACACTTTGTGGTATTATGGAAAAGGCTACAGCTTCCTGGTAAATGTGCATTTTCCAAATCTTGGAGTACTACTAGGGAAGGTGGAATAAAGAAAGCATAGTTTTCTGAATTTGGGAAAATCATGCTTATTTGGAAGTTTATTAGTGTTACTACTACATCATAAGGATATGTGGAAAGCGCTTGAAGGGTTGCATACTTCATCGGGTGTGGACAAAGAGACTGAGTTGCACAGCACATCCTGAAATGCAAGATTTGGTATTTGCAACCTAAATCACATGGCATTGTTTGTTTCCTGGGAAGGTGATTCCTGTAACCACCCAACTGTTAACCACAAGTGTGCGATTAAAAATGCATGCTGTGTTTGTCAGCTGTTTAAACTGTTCCAGATAGTTACATAAGGTGAAGAAATTAATTACATAAGTTACACCATGAATTGCAAATTATTTACTTGGTTGTGCCAGTCATAGCTTAAGATATTTGTAGGCCAAGAGTTAGTGAAGACATGTATGAATCATTTTGGATAATGAATAAATTTTGGATATTTTTACAGCCTGCTAGCAGACAATTAATGAAGAAAAAAGGACAAAACTTGTCAAAGTTGTATTTAAATTATTCAGTCTGCTCCAGATTACTGACTTAAACTGGGTAGCTGGGTTTGTACTATTGACTAGATCTGGCAGTTCATATCTTACAGAAGTGAGTCATCTAGACTTCTGAATGTTTTTCCGTATAACGTTATAATTATAGCAAGAAAATAGAGTAAGTACATTAATAAGGCTGAATTAAAACGTGTATATGCACACATACTCATGTATGCAAATGAAAGTACCCGTCTATGTTGTTCTGACTGAGCATCAGACACACTAGTGCTCTGCTGTGCAAATTCTCCATCAACTCTGTTCAAAGTCCGTTTTTCCACACTGGTACAAAGTTTCACACCGTCTTGTGGTGTTTTAGCCATTGTGCTAAGAAATAAAAAAATGTTGGTGTCTGAATTTTCTTAGTTAACCTTTCTGAAAGAATAGTTTGTTCTACTTCTGGAACACAACCAAGCTGTGTTAGTGCTGGCCAATTTGTCTCTTAACATGGTGTACTGGAGTTTCCCCTAGTATGGTTTTCCAGGAGAAATCTTGCCTTTGCTGCAATAATAATGCAAAAATTAAACACAGACTACCCCAGGCACCTGTGTTCTAGGGGATTTTGTGAATTCCAGGGCAGTCTTGTGTATGGGCTGTGCTCTGAGTAGCTTTTGTGTCTGAGTAGTGGGAGCCTCCTCCTGCAGTGGCAAGGGGCTCTCTCCTGTTTTCTGAGATGTCTCAGCTAGCTAAACTGGAATTCTGTGATCCTGTGGCAAAAATGTGTGGTCTGGCTGTGTCTTTTCTTCTCCTCCAGCCCCTGAGACCTCATTAGAGGTGGCTGAAGGTCACCCGTGCTGACAGCACGTGGTCTGGCTCAGCTGCTGGGTTAGTTGAAGTTTATCAGTTCATGGATGCCTAGATCTCCTTTCTCTTCCCTTGGCTGAAGCTTTTGGAATTATTGACAAATGGAGGGGTGCTGTTGGCCAAAGTATGTTTTCTTACAGAGAAGTAACTCTTCTGGGGCTGGAATGGCTCACTGCAAGTTAGCTGGATGTCGGCAGAGCAGCATGAAGTTGTCCTCATGTAAAATGGCCTCTAGCTCTGCCTCTGATCAACGGTTTGATGTAGTTTTCAAAGAGTTTGGTACCTTACAGGTACCTCTTGTTGAGCAGTGCATCTTTAGCATTCCAGGGATGCTCCGGGGAAAACATTTATCAAGTACGCAGGAGCGTTATTGAAATGCACTTCACTGCATAGCAGGACAAGATGTATTTAATTGTTTCTGTAATTGCTGGGCATCTTTTCAGGAATATGAGCTGCACACGCACCACACACACAGAGCATCTAAGGTTATAACTGCTCTTTGTGGGTTTTTTAACTGAGATGGCTGGTGAATGGCTATCCAGCTGGCATGGGAATGTCTTCAGAACCTGACCCGCATGAAACCTCCTGGTGTTGGGGGCGAGTGTGTGAGCAATTCCTGCTTTGAAAGGTGGAAGTAGCCTCTGCTTCACTCTTGAGTTCAGAGACAGTGAACCAAGTCACCTGGTGCATAGGGCAATGGAAGTATTGAGGAAGGTCTACATGGGAGAAATGAATATGGGAAAAACACGAAAGAGAAGAGCCTGGCTTTAATGATGAAGGTGCGTGAATTCTGCCTCTTAAGATGTTATGGGGTCACTCAGACTGAATATAAGCCTGAGCAGCTCCCATCCTGCTAAATACTTGTTGCTTGTCAGGGAAATAAAGCAGATCAGCACAAAACTCTCATCTCTGCTGTTACCTGGGGTGAGTTGGTCATGGAGGGGACATGGTCTGAGTCAGGTCCTCGGTGTTGCCTGGATTTTACCTGTGCTATTCACCTATCTAAACTTAGGAAAGTCATTTTAAACACAACTGTTTCCGCTCCAAAAGTCAGTCCTCACTCCAGCGTTCCCTTACTAGATGTAGCTATGTTAAATATAAAGGGGCAGGACATTCAACTAGTGAAATACTGATTTTTTTTTTTTTTTTTTTCCCCCTAACCCTGGTATTTTTCTAATCATACTAGCAGATTTAGTTCCCCCAAAATTTTCTGTTGGTTTTCTGTTTCCACTGAGAATTTTTCCCACCCATGTTGACTAACTTGTTTTAGCAAGGTAAAAGAAAACTTGATTTTCCCTCAATGCTGGCATTCCCTTCTCCCCTGCTTTTGTAGTATTGTGTCTAGCTTTCATCATGACAAAACAAAGCTGTAAAACAAAACAAACAAACCACCAACAAAAAAATAAACTAAGGCAAATACATGAAGCTGGAATCACTGTTCCAGATCTACAGTAGAGTGAAAGAAGATGCAGTTCATTATCAGGCGAAGTCATCTCAGAATCATTTTTTACCCTTCAGGAGAAAATACTGACACAAGTACTCCCTGCTGCTCTCTTGTACAAGGCAGCATAGCTCTGGTGCTGCACAGACTGCTCTGAATGCTGAACTGAGCTAATCTTAGGGGTGGGGAAGCATGGGTGTAGTGGAACGGAGACTAGAGGTGCTTGATCCTGCTTAAAAATGTTAACTGAGTGGAGAGGTCTTCAAATAATGCTCCGTGGTCACAGTGGCAGAACATACAGAGCAGAATTAAAATGTTTAGTTATTCCTGTGTCTTTTTGCTCTTCGCTTCCAAGAAATCCAGATCGTTCCTGCTGTCTTCTGATATCCCTGCACAGGACTAGGGAGAGCCGCTGTATCAGTGTAGTCCTCTGCTATTGCAAGCAACTGCTGTGTACAATCCCAACAATAAATGTCTTAAGCTACATGTGAAAAAGGAGAGGTTTTGCCCTTTCTTCTCGGCTCCCACCAAAATGTAGGCCTGCACCTATGTCTCTTGCCTCATTCTTAACGTGTCTTTTCACAGACTTGCCCCACTGATGTGAGTCTTCTCCTTCGTAGCTCTTGCCATCGGAATGAGCTTTTTCTGCATCACTGACTCTCTACCTCATCTCAAGACACAGAAGGGAAGGTACCCTTTGTCTGGCCCTTAACTCCTCTTCATACCTGCTGTCTTCTTTGCCTCTACAGGGTATTTTGGAATTTAGCACGGAGAGCATGCTATAGCCCAGTGAAGTCATGCTTTGCTAAAGCTGCTGAAGTGGATCCTTCTTTGCCCTTCAAGAGCAAAGAAGAATCTTAGAATCACAGAATGGTTTGGGTTGGAAGGGACCTTAAAGACCATCTAGTTCCACCCCCCCTGCCATAAGCAGGGACACCTTCCACTAGACCAGGTTGCTCAAAGCCTCATCCAGCCTGGCCTTGAAGACATCCAGGGATGGGGCATCCACAGCTTCTCTGGGCAACCTGTCCCAGTGCCTCACCACCCTCTCCGTGAAGAACTTCTTCCTGATATCCAATCTAATTCTCCCTGGTTTCAATTTAAACCTGTTACCCCTTGTTCTGTCACTACAGGCCCTTATAAAAAGTCCCCCTCAGCTTCCTTGTAGCCCCTTCAGGTACTGGAAGGTGCTATAAGGCCTCCCCAGAGCCTTCTCTTCTCCAGGCTGAACAAGCCCAACTCCCTCAGCCTGTCCCCATAGCAGAGGGGCTCCAGCCCTCTGAGCATCTTCATGGCCTCCTCTGGACTCGCTCCAACCAGTCGATATCCTTCTGATGTTGAGGGTTCCACAGCTGGACACCAAACTCCATAAATGGATGAACTTTAGGTATTAACAGATCTAGTCCTTTCAGGCATAATGCTTGTGCTAATTAAGATGCTAATATCAATAAATCTTGTGAACTCTTTCCTGTCGTTGTAGATGATGTTTGCCACATTCGGATTGCGTTGTAGTGACTTGACTGCTTTGAAATCAAGGTAGACCACTTATTTGAGTTCAGGTATGACGGTGGGACTTGCTGTCAGTACAGGGAAACTGTGGTGATGCCAGGCCTTGAGATGGAGCCTGTGTACCTCTCCTAAACTGCGCGAGTCGAAGGCAAAATACCCAGATGATGTCTGGACACAAATTGCAATGGCTAGAATAGTTCCTGAACTGTTTACCCAGACTTCAGTGTCGACTACTGGTGGGAGTGTTTGAAGTGACCTGAGAGAACTTGTGTGGTAGTTTCTGGGGCAGTGAAAGTTCTCATATGTGATTTTCCTCTTCCTGATGCTCCTTCCCTGTTGTCACAATTAGCTCCCTGATTAACTTCCTCCAGCTGCAGCTCACTCGCATGGATCAAAAAGTCAGGTGGCATATAAGCTGATGAAAACCTAAGCATCATGCTATCTCAAACTGACATCTGACAAGGAAGAGATCTGAAAAAGACCCAGTAGCGCTGCTTATAAATGTATGAAAGAAACAGGCAGCCGCATTGAAAAGAGATCTGACTTTTTGCCAGGGAGCCGGGGGGAAAGAAACCAGGACAGGCTGTGTCCACTCACCTGAACGTTGCCCAGCCACGGTTAGTTGTGAGATAGCTTTGTAACATAGGGCTTCAGTTGCCTGTGGTCTGTGACCCGTCCTGTTCGGAGCTTTAATTCTCACAGGCTGGGATTTTTGTTTTGTCTTTATGGTTGGTGGTTATTTAAATACAGAGTTGTGCTTGGAAAAGAATGTTAGTTGTGCCAGAGACTATGTTTTGGGAATGGAGAGAGGTGCAGAGAGGGGGAACCCTCAGTGGTACTGTGTTTTTCTGCTCTCCTTAAAACAAACCCCTTTGATCGCCAGATGAAGCACCTAGCACAATAGTTCGTGTTGATTGATATCACTCAGTCATCTCACAATCCACTCGGCTTCTGCAAAGAACATTAGTTCAGCAGCACTGGCAGTGCATAGATGGAAGTTAATTTTAATGGTAATTTGGAGCCTAGCTTATTTCTCTTTTAAAAGGCTTTTATACATGAAATAAATTTTTATAGCTACTTCATTTCATAATCATCTGGTGTGGGTTCATGTTAAATAGCACAGTTCACACGAAAATTCCTTTTCTGGAATAGGAAGAAGCTGTTGCCCTCTCCCCAATGCTCATGGTTTGTGATTGTTGTTTGTAGTTCAGAAAGGGGAACTGCAGGGCTAAGGAACCAAAGGTTAAACCAATAAAAAGGATGTTAGTTTTTAATCTTGCAACAAGCTGCACTTCCTCTGGTCAGGTAATTTGTGATACGGGAGACTCGGTCTGCCTGCCAGGACTCACTGTGGCAGGACAGTACTCACATGTGTCCTGTCGCTTTCCTTCTGACTGATGGGAGCAGCATAGCCCTAACCCTAACGAAAGGTACTCTCAAAACCTTCCATCACGCTGTCTTTTGTGTGATGTGGCAGAGCAATACAGCTCACATGCGAATATCTCCTCTCCCTGCCTAGGACTATGCGACTGCACCCCTGATGTAGCACAGCTGTCTTCCAAGAATCTTAGCATTCCTGCAAGTCTGAGGGTACGCGTTTTTGACAAGGCAAATATAATCTAGTGATTATCCCTGTCCTTTCCACAGTAGGCTGAGGATCCAGCAGGCACCAATGTTCTCCAGATAGAGATAAATAACAGACTAGGTCTAGCATAGCTTCTAAAAGAAAAATACTAGATCTCATCCTAAAAATCTCCTGTTAAGAAGAGCTGTGGTGACAGGAGTCTGTTCTTCTATTAGAAGTGAGACTGGCATCCTTCAGCTGTTGTGTACAAAGGCCACATAGCATGACTCAAATTCACTTTATGGGATTAGGAGTCAGGGCTGAGAGGAAATCACACTCTGCTTGATGCCCAGGGCAGTGCATGTGGGTCTCTGGTCCTGTACTGTCAGTGGTGAGAAGTTGCGGAGCCATCTAGTGCTGAAGTGCTTTGAGTTTGATGCTACTGCCATGGGTCATGTGCAATCATCTGCAGCAAACCCCCTTACTGATTTTGCACTTCCTGGCATGGAATCAGGGCTATGGAGTGATCAGCACATCAGACTTAATTTATCCACATCAGACCAAAGGCATCTGATGTCAGATTGAAGATTAAATCAGAGAAGAATGTTGGGGCTCAAAGAAGGCTGCAGAGGTGATCTGCAGCTTACAAGATCATATACTAATTCCCCATGGGACCTCAAGGGTCTACATATCCCTACTTGCTCCTGGGGTACAGGATGCTGAGTTTTCTAAACAACCAGGACTGTTTCAAACTGGTTTTTGCCCTGGTATAATATGAATAATAAAATTACACGATTGTCCTCAGGGAAGAACTCTTGTGGGTAGGTGAGATGTATGGTTGAGCATAATGAGACCGTTCCACCTACTTATGTCTTTTCTTGACCTTGGATATTAGTAATATATACAGCTAATTTTTTTTCATTGATTTTTTTTTTTTAAAGTACATCTCCCCACTCCAGTAATCTGCTTCTTAGGTGTGGTATTGGAAACATTCAGAAGCACTTGAAATTTTTATAAAATGATTGAGGAATTTGGTCTGAGATAGTTTTAATTTCATGTTTGTACAGTGCCTGGCCTCATGGGATCCAAGCCTGAAGCTCCCAAGCATTGCTACGGCACAGCTGAAAGACAGTGTCACTGAGTCTGTAGGAAATCTAACTAGAAAACAAAGGTGTTTTCCTTGCTCCCTCCTTCTCATGACAACCTAAGTGTTCTTAAACATTATAGTCTAAATGACATGGAATGCTGCATATTTTTCTTTAACTTATTGTCTTGCAATTCCATAGCCAAATCTTTCTTCCCTAGCTGAAACACTGCAGAGGAATGGATGAATACTGTTATTTCTCACCCCTTGAGGTAACTTGGTTGCTTTCCTGTAGGAAAGATGTTTACTGGAAGGTGGGGAATACTATACAGAAATTTCTGTTTTCTACCTGCTGAGGGATTCTATGGGCCAGTTGCTCACTCATTTTGGAGACATAATTATTAAACCTCTGGGATTCTGTACTGCTGAGGTATCTTTTCTTTAATATAATCCATTATGAAGTGCTGACATTCAGTCTCACCCCTGTGCGTGCTCCTGGCACAGGCTTCTCTTTTGTGTGGATGAAGTCACATTCATGCAGATTCAAACTGCTCCCCTTCTGGTATTCCAGGATTGGAGTGTTGTACCAAAATTGTGTCCTTCTACTGAGAATGGTTATCCCTGTATCCTGCAGCTGCTGTGAATATCTTTAGAAAAGCTGTTTAATCCCTAAGGTGTAAAATCCACAACACTTGCAAATGAGTTATCATCATCCTACATCTTTGGATATCAGTTTCAGAAATTGGGCTGTGTGGTCTTTCATTCCCCTCCCTGTTTTTGTGTGTGTGGGGTTGGTTTGTTTTTTTTTTCTTTTCAGAGCTCTATGCTGCTAGCCCCCTTTTCTCACCTGTTGCACAGTTGTGTAGCTACAAGTGTAAGTGCTGTTAACTGTGTAAGCTTGGGGACTCCTTTCTCCAGACAGGATCATGCTAATCAATTGTCAGAGGAGGTCATGTTAGTGTGTTCTCTTTAGCTGATTCCAGCACCGAAACACAAATCTATCATATGATAATTCAGGGCATTGACTGTTCTGTTGGTGAGTCTGGCACTTGTCTGCCCTCACTGCATTTCTATTGCAGTATGGGACTAGCTTTTTTTGTTCTCCTTCCTAAGTCTCCTTGCCCTGGGAATGCATCCCTGAATCTCGGCCATGTACCTGCCACCTCAATCTCCTCTTCCCTTTGAGTTAGGCTGTACTTAGAAATACTTTTTGCTGAAAGCGATTTGAACACAGTCTGCTCACTTAGTTTGTACTGCAGTCTCTTCCTAGTGCAGCGTTTGGCTCTTACCCTGGTGGGTGGAATCTCTGGGCAAGATCAGCTTGTGGCTATATTTCCTTACTGTGATTTTTGTCACAATTGTTGTAATTAAACTTGATATTGCAGAACCCTAGGGGCTCAGAATAAAGCTAATGGCATATTTTTCTTAAAAGTGTGGATGCTTTCCAAAGAATGTGTTTTCCATTAAGTTGACGTGTTCCCTTCGTACCCTTTACCAGAGTGGCTGATGGTCCAGTAGAGGCATGTTAAGAATCATCCTGGATCATCTTCACCTGATCCTACAGTCAGGGAATTGAAGCCTCATGCCTTTGGAGCCTGAGAGGCTGAACACAGCTTTGTGACAAAACAAGATGAAAGAAAATTAGAGGGTAGGTTAGCATCTGCCCAGTCCTTCTCCTAAGCCAGTTGTAATTTAGTGTAGGAAGAATTCCGTATTGTAATAAGAGGTTGGTCCCTAACTTGGGACTAGCAGTGGTTACTTGCTCTGCCTGCTTTTATTGCCTTAATCTTTAATTGGGATGTTTGCAGGGGGTCAGTAAAGATCTGCTGTCTCTTAAATAATTTATATTCCATAGAAGGATGGATTAAGGTTTGCGTTTAGACCTATTGTAAAGAGGATTGATTGTACTGCCCACAAGCTAGTACAAAGGTAGGAAGTAGAAGGCCTGACTCTTTGGGGGACAGTATGTGACTTAATGCTGGGCAGCAATACTGTTTTTATTAAATGCTTTGAGGTATTATTAAGAAATAGGCCATGCAAGGTATTGTTAAGTAGTAATTAGAATAGAAAATCAAGCATTAATAAAATGCAATGGTCGAGAACAGCATTTGAATTTGGAATGAATTGTACAGATAAAAATAGGAGTCCAGAAGCACATAGGATGCTGAATCATGGAGTTAATTTCTAAAATCACACATGGAAGTTCAAGACTCATATTTACATATTAAACGAAATGAGCAACTAGATGGAGAGGGAAGGCACAAACCAGAGGAACAGCGAAAGTCTTCCAAGTCACAGGTTCTGTTCACTGTATTTGTACAGCATTCTGCCTCGAGCACCTCTGTCCCATTGGGTGTGATCAGATGCTACTGGGACACAGGCATTTGTTGCAGCTGAGACTAGGAGTAAAGATTAAAAGAAAAGAAATCCTAAGCTGACAGTGTCTGAGTAAATGTCTGTTTCATAGTCTCTTCCCTCCAAATGTGAAACCATGATCAAAACTGGGGAAATTCCAACGTGGAGTTAAAGCGCTGTTCTGCACCTTGTGAGTGGTGCTAGGAAGTGCTTTCTTCTCTGATCTTATGTATGGTGATGGGTCTTTTGGGGCATCGTTAACTCCTCCCCTGTCAGAATGAGGTTAAAAACCCCAGGGTTTTGAGTTGTAGAGGGCTGAAAAACACTTAAGGCTATAAGCCTCAGTGGCATTCCGCTGGCCTTTCAGGCACAGGGGATGTGGGATGAGATGGATAGTGACAAATGTCTTCAGAGGTGTGATGCTTACCTTTTAGATAATGCTTGTTGCTGCCGCTGACAGAGCTATATTAACTACTGGTGCTCTGTACATTTTGAATCATGTCTCTTGAACTATGAAACCTTCTTGACAGACAGCAGAAATATCTAGTCCAGCTTGCCCTGGCCAGAACTTCTTACAATGCAGTGAGTGGGAGACTTTCATACTGTGATCCTCTAATTTCATTTGACATTTCAGACAGGAAGATGCAAGAAGTGTTAGATTACTTTTACCAAACAACAAAGGATGTTATAGGCAAGGGAACATCATGCCACAGCATGCCCCCAAAGCAACATCTACCTCTCCCTGCAAAAAACACCCCAAACCCAACAGCAGCAGCAAAAGTCCAGTCTGATCCCCAGTCTGCACTGTCCCAGCAGTAGGCATGTGTCTGCTCAATGAGTCTCGTGCCACAGTGGTCTTGCTACATTTAAATATACATCAGCTCTGGGTCTAAGATTGGGTCACATGGTTTTACAACAACCTGTAACTTTCTCTGGCATGTAAAAAAGTAATAGATGCTATTAGAGCTACTTGGGTTTTCTCTACTGTTTTGCTGCCGTTACATAAGATGGGCTGGCTTCTGCCATTTTTTATTTCTGCGTTAAATGGCAAGTCTCAAAAGAAAAAGAAATGCCATAAATCTTGGGTAATGTGCTTGGAGACTAGATGCCTTTGGGTTTTGGCTCGAACAACTTAATTCCCAGTTGAGGACCATGCTGGGAGTAGGTGTTCTAACTACTAACTTTTTGCAGCTGGCAGCTATTGGCATAGCCTGCTCCTCACAGTTTTGTGTTGGTAATGAGCAAAGGGAAGGTTGGAGCTGGAGATAAGTTGGTCTCTTCTCAGTTTCTGGCCCCCTCTACCACCCTTTCAGTATTTTTAGCCACTCTGAAACCTGTGTTGCTCGTTTGGTGCAGAGTGTCTGCAGCGATGTTGAGACTCCAGCCCTAAGTTGTTGACTTAAGTACATTTGAATGCAGCCAGAACTTGATGCTAGCACCAAAAATGAATTACTGTAGCATCTGTGTAGAGGGACTCAATGTCTAAGCCTTCTGGACACAAGGACCTGTGATGGTATTGCAAAACTCATCACGGGGATAAGTAAGGGCACAGTCCAGTCAACTGGAAAAATATTTTTTGATCACATTCACCAACCTTTCCTATTTCAAATACTTCTTCAAGAATCATTTCCTTCTGTAAGGGAGAAACCACTTATGATTTCAGACAGCTGCAGAGATTAAAAATATCTGTGGTTCATAGGTTTTAGAATGACCAAATTGTGCTTCAGCTCATCTCGGATTTCACAGTACAGTTCTCTGATCTTCT
The DNA here is from genome assembly GCF_000690775.1 of Eurypyga helias. Classification (NCBI taxonomy): domain Eukaryota; kingdom Metazoa; phylum Chordata; class Aves; order Eurypygiformes; family Eurypygidae; genus Eurypyga; species Eurypyga helias. Next base: position 13,100 of record NW_010266198.1, read on the forward strand.
TACCACCATCTTCATCTTCTCCCTTTCCCTCTAGTTGTGTCTTTCTGTTTGTTTGACTATTCAAGGACTGCTTTTTAAATAACTACACAACATTTAATTTCTTCAGGCCTTTATTTGATTCAAGCTCTTATGTATGATAGTAAGTCCAGTTAGTTACAATAGTGCAGCAAATGGCCTTGCAAGGAAAGGGCAGTCAGCTGTGAAATCTTTTGTCCATCTGAATGCATACTCCTTCACAAAGGAAAATGGAGCATCCTTGTAATGTAGGGATGGCGACTCACCAGTTAATGAATAACTTGAACAAGGACAATCCAGGGAATGACTTCACCCTGTAAAGGGTATGAGAGAGAGCATGGTCAAGCATGAAACTATTCCTTACTTTGGAGAGCCATTATACACACTCTTTTTAAGTGGTCTCTACTTCCCAGTAAACAGTCCCAAGATTTGTTTCAAGGTAGTTTTAGTAATTTTTGTCCGCTGGGCTGCGTGATCAGAGTAGATACTCAGTTGGTAGAGTTTATGGGGCAAGAGACCCTATGGACTTTCAAAGGAAACTCTCCACTGGGCTGCGTGATCCGAGTAGATACTCGGTAGAGTTTATGGGGCAAGAGACACTATGGACTTTCAAAGGAAACTCTCCTCACTTCTTAGGGATGATCTTGTCTGTCAGCTTTACCCTGCGCATAACTTCAAGGGACCTTTGTCTGGGAAATAGTTTTGTGTATGAAGTGATGTCTTGAAAATGCCTTTCTTCCAACTGTGCTACCCTAATAGTTAATTGAAATAACTACAATGGGGACAGCATTAAAAAAAAAAAAGCTAATGAATCTCAGGCAATCTAGAAGTTAAGGATATACATATTAAGAAAGGAATCTTTCCACCAGAGAGAGTAAGTCCAAAGTCTTCTGTGTGTGTAGTTTTAAAGTCTTAGTAGAGTCCTTGGTAGATGGAGATAGTCTGTCTTATCAGCAAAGGAGGCTACAAGCTCAGTGCCCAATAGATGGAGGGTAAAGTTTATGGGCATAGCAGGGTGTACCCTTGCTGGTCTATCCATGCTGTTGTCTTCTCATGGGGAAAAACCCAGTCATACTGAAAAGCTGATGCTGGATTCCTTTCTCACTTATTTCTTTGATAGGCTAGTTGCCTTGCCTGCTGGTAGGTTTTTTTGGAACTGCAATTCTTTAGAATCTTGTGGTTTCTTATAGTTACATTCCGTTAATATAGATATTCTTCTAAAAATTGGCCTCCTTAGTTTGATTCCTGTGAATCCCTAACCTATGACCCCTGCCAAGAACTTTATCCTTCTCAGCCTTCCCCACCACAATTTATGTTAAACTGAAAGGTGTGAAACTTCATCTCCCCACCCCCATGTTCAGTTGAGGGACAAAATCTACATTAAAATAGTGTCATGTAGATATGATGCATAGCCCATGTAAGTCCCTTCATTTAAGTGATGCTCTTAAGAGGCTGCTGTAAATGCTGGAGGAGGCTGAGGCTGTAAGTGGGACCTTTTGAAAGATCACTCGGCGTTAGGTCTCAGTTTAAGTTCCACGATGTGGAATGCAAAGCATCTGAGCGATTCTCAGTCGTGTTGCGATTTCTGTTGTTTAAACACGAGGTTGAAGTGCTACAAGAAAACTAAGTGCTTTCTCCAGCTCAGCAATTTGTGATGCTAGCTGTAAACTAACAATAAGGAGACACGGGGAAGGTCTTATTTTCCTCTTGCTTTGAGTAAATGTTTATAGAAAGGCATGTTTATGTTGTAAAGAAGCATTTAAAATATCTTTCCAAGGAACAGAGAGAGGCATCCTCAGACATCACTACATGGAATCACACAGATCCTCAGCAGAATCAGTGCTGTCACTAATCAGTGGACCCATTCTTATTTTCTTGGCAACCTGTGATCCTGTTGCCCAGACAGCTCTTTGAAAATAGGTTTTAAAGCTGGCTTAATAAATACCAAGTTTCATGAGAGGATCTTTCTGTGAGAATCAGAAGATGTACATTCATATAAAAGAAGCCTGTCCCTGGCATAGCCTTTGCTGTGCTTTTTCTCTGGCTTGACAGCAGCACTGAGAGGTTTGTTCCATGAGCTATTGGGTCATCAGTGAGGTATTACTGGTAATTGCTGTCTCAGTGACTTTTTATTGATCACTTAATTTCTGCCTCCAAACAAGTAGGAGCAAATATTTTTCAGCCCTTTTAACCTCCTTAACTTTTCATTCGTGCTCCGCTTCCCTCTCCCCTGTGGCCAGCCAAATGCAAATAGGTGGACAAAAAGATTAATAGAAGCAAGGAGATGCCTTCCTCCTCTCGAGTGCCCTGTGGCTTGGAGACTGTTATTAATAGCCAAAGTAAAAAAAGTGTTTCATAACCATTTTCTTGCTCCAGCTTCCTTGCCAGCCCGCTTTCCATGGTCCCTGGAGAGAAAATGTGAGCTCATCGCTTTCCAATGCAAATTCAGCTTTGGGTTTCATACTTGAATTCTTTTCTCATCATGGGTGGAATATTTATCTTCTGCCAGCTGGTTGCTTTAAGCCAGCTGCTATTTGCTGGGATATCCATAGAGCATGTGGGGAACAGGCCTGGCAAGAACTGTTCAGGCACTTTCTTTTCCCTCTACCCTGAAAATGTTTCTGCCTGCTCAGTGCATGCACACACGTCTGCACCTCTGTCTTTTCTCACACACTGGTTGTAAAAGAAGTTTTGATTTTTAGGTGTGGAAACAGAAGTCAAAGATGAAATGTAGGTATTTCAGTCTGAAATATTTGGAAGCCCCTATGTGGAATCTGGTCACCACACAGCCCACACATGTCAAAGCCATTTGTGTGCATCTGGAGATCTGCAAGCTGCATGGATTGCTTCCATTTCACGTGCACTTTAGCTAATTGTTTGGGGTTTTTTCCGTATCTCTAGAGATCTAATGGATCACTACTGCCAGCTCACTTTGCGGTTTTCATCCCAGATGACCTGGGAGGAATGGGAATGGCATACTGTCCATCTGTTACCCCATTTCTGTATGGACAGTGTAGTATAGTACAGTATGTTGTATCCTTTCAGCCATCTCCCCTGTTACGTTTTTATGAGACCACTTTACCAGCTGAGTGCTGTCTAACAAGTTTTACTGAGCTGGAGGTTCTGAGAGAACCTTTATTGGGAAATCAAGTGAGATGAACTGTAAAACGTGAGGAAAAAAGAGCAGAAAGGTTCTGCCTATAGCTCTGAAAAACCCTTTGCTCACATTCCTAATGAAAATCTTTAAGCCATACGTTCAGTTAATGTATTTGCTGGGTATGTGCCATTTCAGGGATGGGGTGTTGTTTATCTTACGAATGTCTCGTCCTTTTGGTGTCTGCCAGCTTGGTGGATGCAAGCAAGCTTTTCCTTCGGGTAAAATCGAGGATGCAGTTATCTTCTGAGTACGTTTCGCTGAAGTTCTGGTCATGACTTTTTCTGATGGTCAATAAAACATCTACCTGTAAAAAGCAAGTTGGGGTGATATTGTAGAGCCCTGGCTATTGGCATATCCCTTTGCCATTAGCAGGCTTTCTGCATGTTACTCAACAGGAACATATAGGTGCCTAGTGTGCTTGTAAGTACAATTAGCAAACTGTTATTTATTTCCATGCAGAAAATTGGTCCTGAAGCAGAGAGCTTGCAAAAGGGCAGAACCGTTTGTAAAATTGGATCTAATATGGCTGCTGGTTTCAGTTGGAAAAAACACTATGAAATTAAGAAAAACGTCAGTGTGTTATACTTTCAATAGGAATACACTTTTTAAATTGTTCCTTAAAAGTGTTTATAGATGACTACAGCTTTGTGGCTCTACAAAGCTTTTCAGTTCATCTGAAAATCTGATTTAATTATTTCCTGGTTATTTCCCACCACCCAGTTATTCAAGTTGGTCTTTGAACCCAAAATACAGACTATTTGCCCACCTGTATTTGTGAGCATACTGGGGATGGTGGCAGCTCTATACAACTTGACTGCAGGCCTGTTCTGCTTGCTGGGGCACTGTTCATGCAGTGGTGGCTGCTCCATATGCTTCTCCAGTCTTGAGTCTTGGAGATCAACCATCTAGGTAGATAAGGCATCCTTCCAGGTGGCTCTCCTAGAGCTAAGGTCACTCAGGGCTGGATTTCCTTTGGCAGTGCTTCGTAGGATGATTCTAACTGCAGAGACACAGCACCCAGCGTAGGTTAGATCTGCCTTTGTCAGCGGTGTGGTACAACAGAGCTGCGTTTGCAACGAACGGTTGGTGCTTAGGACCTTATGTTCACTTTGTTTTCAGGGAGGGCATGTCACCTCAGACTGGCTCTGCTCTTGTACCATTAGTTGAATTCCCATTGGCTCATCTTCCATTTTAGCTTTGTTTGTGAAGAATCTGGTGGTTGTGTATTTACAGCATGTGGTGTCACACTTGGGTTCACAGTAACTAGAGATGATCAGGAGGTTGTTTTCAAAAGTGCACTCCTGGTACTAAGACACATAGCTTGTATCTCTCAATGTGTGACCCTTGGGTGGGTCTGTCAATGAGGAAGGGAACTGTGTCACATCCCTCTCTGACTTTTACATAAACTTGTAAATGGTGAGTAGAAGCTGATAGTGCACCCCTCTCCACCTGTAGGGGTAAAAGCTAGAATTCAGCAACTTAGACTTAAACCCACAAGACACAAACCCCAACCTGTCAACTGAAGGGAGGCAGCAGCCCACAGCAAGCAACAGCCAGTACCAGAAGTTGTTCCACTACAACTAGGACAAGTAGCAACAAGTCCTGCTGGCAGAGCAAGCTGAACCTCAGTTCAGGGTAATGCTAGAACCAGCCAGGAACAGATACGATCTCCTGTTCTAAAAATTTGGCCCATACTGCAGCTGAAAATCTATCTTGAGATCCTTTAATTAGAACATTGCCTTCTATTTATGCATATAAGTTAATGAATATTCATCAGACATGTTGATTAAGGTGGTGTTATTTGCATATTCTTCCTAGATTCTTAGACCTTTACCCTTAGGGTATTCTAGTATTCAAGATATTCATGTGGCACCAAGGGAAATTCTGATTAGGTATTAGGGGAAAAAAATTCCTAATGATGGTGATCGGATGTTGGAGCAGGTGCTCAAAGATACTGTGCACTTCCATTCTGGAGGTTTTGAAAATGTGAGTAGACAAAGCCCTCAGCAACATGAACTGTCTTTGAACTTTACTTTTAACTTTGGATTTGTTCCTTCTTTGAGTAGGGGATTGGGCTGGCTGACATCTACAGGGCCCTTCTGACATAAGTCACAATTAATGTACAAGAATAATGTTCCCACATTTCTGGCATTTATGTATTTATAGCTGGGCACAAATACATAACCAGTACTTTCACAGTTAGTATTTCTCCAGAGGTAATGAAATAATCCTGTTAGGTGTGTTGCGACACTTTCTAATGAAGTCTCTGCCTTCATTATGATGATCGTTACTCATCATGAGTTCATTAACTGGTCAGCATATCAGAGTGCAATCCTGTCATAGCAGCTGGTCAAGGTAGAGCCTAATTTCTCCTCCTACCTTCCTCCGGGGTTCAGTTTGACCAGTTAATGCTGCTGAAACCGCAGCAGCCACCTTGCCCATATTGGGTACCTCCACACAGGTTCTGAAGGTTCGTATGAAAGGATTGAAGAGACTGAGGGCAGCACATACAGCTGAGGGCAATAATTCTGGAGTTGTACTGGCCTGAATGGCCAGACCTGGTTTAAAGGCTGTGTAAAATGCTAGTACAATTTAACAATTAACTTTTCCAAGGCAGACACGACTCTTAAAATATTAACGGATCCATATGCCGCATGCAATTGCTTTGTGTAACCAGATCCTAGCCTTAAATATGATCGTAGCCCCTGGAAACCTTACTGAGATGTTATGCGAAGGAAATAACTACAAACTTTCTCTGCTCTACGGATTTTCTGAAGATAATATGAAACAATTAGCAGCTAAACGACCAATCTACTTCTGTCTGCTTGGTATGGCTATAGTCACCCAATGAGGGAACAGTAACCAAATGGTGGGATTAAGGCAATCACTCGTACGGAAGGGGGTTTCTCATAATGAATAGCAAATATATGTAGTGAGTGCAGTTTGCAAGCCAGAGGCTAAGATTCCTCTTACTAGGAAATGTTTGTGTAGTAATTCTCAAACAGATTTGTAAAAATTAGAGCCAGCACAAAGGGTGAATTTTGTGGAATAAATTGCTTGCTACAAATAGTTCATCCAGAGGTATCTACAACACAGAAGAAGGAAAAGCTGCCTGGAGGTGACAAAGGCTCAGAACACCCACATCAGTCGTTTCAGGGAAGCACATCATAGCAAAAGCCTTGGCAGGGAGCATAATAAAACAAATATTAGCTGTACAGCTAGATCCTTCTTAGAAATGAACAGCCATACTGCAGGAAAGGAAAGGGTCCCACCTGATTTCAAATCTCTGCACGTTACAGAGAGCAAAGTGACTGTCATGTTCATGCTGGCTGCTTGTCAAGTCTGGAATGACCAAGCCATAGTTCATCCAGAGCGAGCGAGCTGCTGGCTCACTGCATCTGTTCCAGATTCCTGATTGCTCCTACCCAAGGATTGCTGCAAAAAGTCTTAGTGGGAGAAATTCTTATGTGTAGCTGTGAGCCCTCTGTCTACCAAAGGTAACTTGTTCACAGGTATTGGGCTAATCTGAACCTAATGGATGGTTCCACAATTGCAGCCCTGAAGATGGGGGCTGGGGGGAATGTGGAATTTTGTAAACCACATTGGCAGGAGTGGAGTAGACTCAGATAACCTGTGTAAGGAACTCTTACGTGTGCCATCTCGGGCTGGATTGGAAGTGACATTACTGAGGCTTACCTAACTGCTCTGACAGATGACCAGTTTCACAGGAGACTGTGTGAAGGACTACTTTCTGTGGCCAGCTGTCAGATGAGTTGCTCTGTATTATGCAGCAGGCTATATGATCACAGTGTCAGTGTAAATTCCTGAAACCTGACTTTTGCAAAAGTCGAGATGACCTCCCAGGGCAAATGCCTCTGGGTACTTCAGAGATCCAAATTTTAGGCCTGGTGTGACTAATACCGTGATGCCATTTTGTATTTTCATTCCATTTCCTGAATTTAACCATGGGTAAAGACTGTTTCTTGGAGCAATTTTCAGGTGTTGAAATATTATATTTAAAGGGGAGGAGGGCCTTGGTGATCAAGAAAGAAATTTGCCCCAGATTTTTGACAAAAGTTGTCTGTTTACCCACCAGAAAATACAGTATGGATACCAGCAGTATGACCTTCCTTTTAATTGATCTCAACCCTGTTCAGCCGAGAGTGGGAGGAGGGTTCAGTCACCCTCTGCACTACCAGTCTGGGGCTTCTGCTGGGGTACTGTTTCCAGCCCTAGTTATGTGGTAGGAGCTGAGGTTTGCTTGCAGCTGAGCTAACATTAGGATCTTGGGATAGTTTTCAAAACTGAATAGAAAAGAACCGCACAGTGTTTTTAGGTGATATTCCTGCTATAACACAGTTTAAGGATTTACCTTGTAGTGGAGAGAAGAGGAAATACTGTATAATAATAAAGGGATAGTATGGAGCAGCACTTAACAGATATGGGAGGGGAACTGAGCAGGTAAGGGGATCAGTAAAAGGAGTGGTATGTTTGATCTGTGAAGCCTTAGCTGCTCTGGATGAAGTTCTCTGGTCTCCTTACCTCGTTTCACTTGGCATCTGAACTCCTCTGGAACGAGAGTTGCTAGCCACGGGGTTAGAGCTGCCGAATTCCCTCCGAGCACCTGTGTTTATGTGGGGATGATATGGCTCTGCATGGTTCCAGTCTTTCCATGGTTCCAGAGTTTTGCTCTGCATGG
>NW_010266198.1:20983-24603 GCF_000690775.1 Eurypyga helias
GATCCCTTTCCTAGCTCTCTCTTTGCTGATGTTGGCCATGTTTCCTTAGGATTTTCAGCAAACATTTCCCTTTGATCAGAGGAACATGGGACATAGCGCATGTGTCAGTGGAGCAGCTCTGAGGTTGTTTCGTGTTTCTTGTGGCTAGCTGTAACTCTTGCTATGGCAGCTGCATAGGTGAAAAACCACCACTGTCTGGTTGCTCTGTAAATGCTGTTCCCCGTTACTTGAGCAAAGCGTGGAGCTCAGCTGCAGTTGCATTGGGTCTTTCTAAGGTAGCGCTGGAGGCGCTCCATAAATTGCAGTTACCATATTGAGGGTATGGAAGGGCAAGTAGTGTTTTGTAGAGGTTTTTCTTATTCTTGCCTCCCCTCCCATCCCAAAGACTGGAGTGAGCATAGCTATTAATTCATTTGAAGGTAAGGATTTCTGAGGGTTTTCCCTGTGAGGACTTTCCAGGAGAGCAGTGGTTCTGATTTATCGCTGCAGTCATTCCTTCAGTTTTCCCAGGAGTCTCCAGGAGCTGGATGTTTGGGGGTCTGGAACCCAGCTTTCTTCTGTGTGGGACAAGTAGGGAAATGTCACAAAGTATGAAATTGTCACTGCTAGAAACTCATCCTTTTCCGAATTTTTATTGGCAAGTCCAGGCAAATGAAAGCCTATTTCTAAGTTTCAAAAGCTAATTCTCACCTCTAGCTAGATGTATGCTGATGCAATTGCATTAACTCAGCAGGGTCACTCTTCTACACCTGTGAGAGCAGGTTTAGATAAACGGCTCATGTTTAAATGCTGAGCAGTCACAAACCTTGTCAGTTTGGGCCATGAAAAGCTTGAGGTTCCCAGTAAGATCCTGGCAGCTTCTCCTGTCAGCAATGCCATGCACATGGAGATGGCCACATGATCTCTCCAGTGGTTGCTTCTGTTCTAGAGGTTGAAGTAAGTGCTGGAAGCTGATAGAAGACAGCTCTGAAACACTCTGAACTACATTCTCATGAGTGTATTAAACTCAGCATTCACTGGGGAGTTTAATAGCCTAAAGCCAAAAGGGCCCATTAGCTCATGCAGGCTGACCTCTAGTATATCGTAGACCATTACGTTTCACCCGTTTATCCCTTTACCGAGCCCAGTAACTTGGATTAGACTGAAGTATTTTGAGCCCTGTAACAAAGCATTAATTTGGCTTAGCGATTCTAGCAATGAACCTATGCTTAATGCTTCAGAGAAGGGTGAAAATCCCTGTCTGTCTGACCTGGGGCTCTGTTTCCCTGTGTGAGACGCATAGTGGGGACAATGCCCAGGTACATACGAATGCTCTGCACTCTGCTCGGCCCTGTGGAGTGCCTGCAGTGGCCAGCCCTGATACTTCAGAGACAAGCAGGGGAAAAAAGGGGAATGTGTCTCACCATGCACTTGGAAGAGCACTTTTCCTTCTGGGCCCTGCGAACTCTTGGTTGGAGTTATGATGATTCTTGGCTAATAGCATGTTATTTAGAGCTGGGAACATGGTTGAAATACATTGTGTGGCTGGAAAGGAGATCATCGTGGAATTTACCATTCAAGTCTGCCTGTACTTAAGCTGCCACTGAACCATTACCACTGCAGTTGTATTCTTAGTTCTAGACAGTCTTTAAACATGTACTTAAGTCTCATTAAAGCCATGGGGATGTGAACAGAAGCCCAAAATTATATATATGGTGAAGTGATGACTTGAATCCAGACCATAATCTTTTTCTGCTTTAGGCTTTGGTGATCTAAGATAATGAATAGCTCACTGCATGGCTACTAACAGTATTTGCAGTGAGAATTAGAAGTTTGATGGATCTTGCTAGAAATTAGCTTCTTTGGTGTAAAAGGAAGTGCTTTATGCTGATTTCTTTAAAAAGGATAGCAAATGGAACAAGTTGGGGTTTTTTTTTTCTCCCTTCCTTCTGTATGCTTTTATTTTGAATCTTGGCTCTGTGTCCTTGTCTGCTATTCTATATAAATCTTTTCTCGGGGCAGGTATCTCATAACTTGAAGATTATTTTCAGACAAATAAGCATTTTCCATTTTCTTGCCAATGCTTCTGATCGATGAAAGCAGCTGAACAAAAGGGGATAGGAAAACAGATAAGAAGGCAAGGTTGTGATTTGGGGCTATTTTAAAGCTCTTTGCACACTAGCTGTCTTTTTTTAAATACTATTCTTGGTTTGAAACTTTAATTCTGGGCGTACATTTGGTGCCCAGATGGTGCAGACTCACACAGAAGCCCATCACGCTGTCAGGGCAGGCGGATACATATGTAAATATTTTGCCTTTTCCCCCTATAATATTTGGCTTTGTCTAATCTAATTGCTGTCAGAGGCAGAATGTGAAGAATGCTTAAGAGGAGCAAACAATGAGGACCTCAAATGTTTGCATTACACTAACTTTGGAAGATGCTAGTAGACTCTGATGTAACTAATAATTTTGCTTCATGGGTTTTCTTATTCATGCTGTGAATTTGTGGTGTATGATCTAGGTTCATGCCAAATAGTATTTTACAACCTGAGGTAGAAACTGCATTTCTGGTGGCATAAAAGCATATTTAACCCCTTGGAGCTGTCGATATAAGGGTAATGGCTTTGCCTTTCAGTTCAGGCTGACAGTAAGTGGTCTCTACCTGCCTCTTGGTGTATAGCACTTTCTTATTTATATAATTCATTGTTTCATTTAATTTATTCTATTGAGTGCCTGTCTTAATGTATTTTTAATACTTAAAAGCATTTTCAGCATAGCTGCTTCTCTGATCAGTGGTAGGTAGTAGAAAACAGCGTGGCCAGCCACATTAAAGATGCCTATTTAGTTATTAAAGGCCTGATCCAAAACACCATAATATTGATGGAAAAAATACTTTCATGAGCTTTGAACCTGACAGCTTAGTGAGGAGGTCTAATAAATCCAGTGTTAGTTGAGGGTGCTGGCAAAATGGATGTAGGACACCTTACTGTTGTTTGTCAATGCAAGAAGGGTTGTGCTATCACAGGTTTCTGATTAGATGCAAAATTTTGCTAGGCTATCATCATGGAAAGCATCAGGCTATGCCAGATCATTTCCTCTAAGGACACTGACTATGCAGAGAGATGCCAGCAGAACAGGGCCTGGAGGTGTGAGCGTTGTAGGGGAAGGCAAGTGGCTGTAAAAGAGGAATTTAATGATGACCAGACAACAAACAGGAGCAGCACATGGTGCTTTTTTCCATGGAACATAGATGAAATCCTGACTACAGGAGTAAAAAAAACTGGCCCATTTCAGCCATTTGTGTTGCCACCTGAGGCTCATTATTCAGGGGTGCCAATAAATTCTGATTCTGAGCCTGCTAGGAAGTGTCTGGGTACCTTCAAGAGACATACTGTAGCCTGACACGTGTTCTTCTGCTTGTCTTGCTGCTTGGCTGTGGGGTCGAAGAGGGGCAGGAAAATTGTTCACGATCTATATGTAGTATTTTTCCTGTCCTGTCTTTTGTTACTGAAGGAAAGATCAAATATCCTTGTGTATCTCATGGAGTATGGGGATTGAGGCACACAACTGCATGTTAAGCCGAGATATGAAGCTACAGTTTGTACACAGTAACTGCTGGTATGCTTGCTGCTAGCTCATGG
>NW_010266199.1:0-23258 GCF_000690775.1 Eurypyga helias
ATTCTATGATTCTATGAAAATTATAGAAAACAAATTATACAATTGCTTAGCACCTGTACTATAAAAATACTTCTCTCTACTTACGTTTTACTATTTCTTTCAGTAGAAAATTAGCTGATCATTCAAAAAATTCTCTGATTAATACAGTTAATTCCTGTACTTCCATTGTAAATATTTCATGTGTAACAAGCAGAGCACAGATATAACCTTAGGTCACTACAATGGCTGATTGTTTATAAATTAGCAAAGGGCACAATCTTCCAACCTATTTCCCATGGAAATTATTAGCTTTTTATGTGAATCCTATGCCACCCATGTAGAAAAAGTTTCAGGAGGAGTCAGGATTGAACTATCAGATCCCTTTCCCAAGCTGAAGTGAGAATGATTACGTACAGTTTGTCTGATCGCTGCTGGTGAATGGGAGATGTGTTAAACAGCCTAACCTGAAGAATATTTTTTGGTTTGAATAATCCAGTGCTGAGTGAAGTATAAAGGACTGAGTTTCTCAGCAAAGTGTCTTATCCTAATAACTAAAAAATCATCATCCCCTTTAGGGGAATGGAAAAGGAATAGGAAAAAGTGGAGAAGGAACTGTTTTGATAACGTTAGACAGCAAAATTTGAAATACAGTTAAGGCATTGGCAATTCTGTTTCCACTCCCATGGTAGACCCCTAAGTCTTTTCCAACACATTCTTTCTCTTTCCTTGCTTCTTAGCTCTTCTGTCTCTTTGCTTTGTAAGTTTTCCAGGCTTGTCATTTATTCTGTTTATGTACCATGTCTTGTACCATAAATCCCTCACCATGGCTGAGATCACAGCATACCACTTACTTTGGTTTTGGCACAGACTAAATACTGCTTTTATGCTGAACAATTCCAGCATGTGCCAGACAAATAGAAGTAGATGGTTGCAAAGACGTGCTCCATTAAAACCCATGGACTTGCCAAGTGCTCCTTTTCAGGCTTAACAAGAACATTCAAGTCCTGTCTCATTAAAAGATACCACAGACAGTGAAGGTAACTGCTGAAGGAATATAACCAGGAAAAAGTAAAGGCAAATAGATTACCTAGAGTTGTAATATGGGGCCTGAGATATTCCCTGAAGACTGTGGAAATAAGTTGGTGTTGTTTGGGGTTTTGGTTGGGTGGGTTTTTTGGGGTTTGTTTTTTTTTTTTTTATTAGCAAGAATAAGATAGAAAAGTGAAGTGTTGGTTCTCCCAGACATACATTGGGCAGGCCTACGCCTTTCTTCTCTCAGCAGCAAATTCCCTATATCGTTTGGATAGCACAGTAACAATGTTTTTCTCTTGACAAATGTTAGTGGGCTACTCAGAAAAAGCTCTTCTAAATTATTTCTCAACTTTAAAGAACTGCTTCAGAGCGAGTTTACCCACCAGGTCATGTTTGATTTTTTTTTTTTTTTCACCCTTACTCTAGAACTAATAAATAGTAACAAAAAAATTTAACAAGGAAAGAAATGAAAAAAAGTTGGTAAGATTTTTCAACCCTTTGTACTCTAAGGTCAGAATTGGGTTGTCTGCTTCCTAACCCAGATTTTGTGTCAGTTGTTTTAGAAGATATTCCTACTGTTTTGAGTTGCCTTTAGTAGCTAATCTTTCAGTGGGAGACCTTCAGACAGAAGGAAATATAACATCGACCTAGCTGGGGCATATTTACAATGAAGAGAAAGCATAGAGGTCAGCTTGTGGTGATGGCAGGAGGAACTCATAGATCACAGAGATGCACCTTTTGTTCTCAAAGAAAATTGTGTCTCTCTAGCTCCTGCAGTGTATTTCTAACCCTTTTGCCCCTTTCTGCTACCTTGTGCCCCCAGTTGTTTCCTATAGTGGCAGCACAACAATAAGTATTTTATTAAAAATAATGTACATCTCCAGAGTTTTGCGAATTGGTGGGCACAACAGATCTGGTAATCTGTTTTCTTGCCTTGCAAGGTGAAGGGCTGCAAGATTTAAATTTAAGTTTTGCAGAAGAAACACAAAATGGAGGTGACAAAACACAAGACATCAAAATTACATGGAGTCAGATAAAACCTACTGCGCTAGAATGGAAAATGCAAAATGTTTGAATTTAGCACTAACTTCATTGTATTCTTGATTCAGGAGACCCATGAGTTCTGTGATTTCTTTGGGGGGAAGAGTGTGGAGAGCAAAAAGCAATGAAAGAGATCCGAATGCTCTCTAACATGTTCTTTGATGACTAGTTTGAACTAAGATGCACAAACCTGCACCTCAGAGATGTTCTTTTTAAAAAATCAATCATACCCATTGATGAATTCTGCAAGACTTTCACTATAATTTGATTTATACCAATGTAGCATAACTTGATTTCTTGCCTGTGTAAAAAAGATCAATGTAAAGTCACTGTTACAAAGATTTATTCATGGGTACACAATAGTTTCTGTCTGCCTAATTGAGTCTATTGTATCAAAAGCAGATTTCCATTGGTGCAAAGTTTGTGCACAGACTCGCTGGAAAGTGCTGTAGCTGCAATATAATTTAGTTATGAGAATCTATCGGTGGCATTCCTTAAATGATGAGACCAAAAACATGCTTCTGAGATGTTTCCTTAACATTGACAATGTCATTTCAGATGTCCTTAATGACATTCTAATTTTTTATTGCTGCTGTTTGCTATTGCCTTCCTTCCCAGCAATGCCTCTGAGGCTTTCCAAAATAATAAAAAACTCAGGAAAAAAATCACACACAATTCTTTGCCTGCTTCCTCACAGCTTTGTTGTCTAAAGAAAAACTTTGTGAAGTAGCAGGGTTTGCCTAAAGAAATTAAAAGGTACGTGAAGTTGCTTATCTGAAGTCCTAGTTCAGTGAAACAAAGATAAAAGCTCTCCATTTCAAGGACAGCTATTCAGTTTCTAAAGGTAATTACTGTGATTACATGAGTGTGTGTGTTATAGTGAACCATTTTCTGGGTAAGAGGAAAGATGTATTAGAAACAGTAGGTGTCATAGCTCACTAGGACCAAAATGAAAGTAAAATGTGCAACACTTTTACTCTATTCCTTCGGTATCCATGTTCAGGTGCGATTAAAGGACTTTACAGCTTTGTGTCCAGTTCAATCATTTTCTTGAAGGGAAGCAATTATACCTGGCAGCTGTTTAATAAGGGTGTATGTCTAGGTAATTTGTACCACTAAGGCACCACAGATGTCCCAGCTAAGCTACAATGTAAATTATTACTGGGGTTTGTTGTTGTTTTTCCTGTCCTTTACTTCCTTCTTGTCCAGCATATAGCAGGTGAGTTCACAGTGGCTAGCGACCAGCCAGGTGATCTACTGGTGGGGACACATTGTAGTGTCCCCTGTAGCTCCCAGTTTAGACCTGGTTTGGTTTGATTTCTGGAGATTGTTTTGTATTACTACACTAACATGTTATTGCACTTTTACCATGAGATTTTTCAGTTTTCTCACAGTACTGACTCAGTTAGATGTGTGTTTTCTTTGGCAACCTGTCCCAGGGGAACATTTCCGTCATGACTCCTGCATTTGAAAAAAGACAGCTCACAAGCACTGTTGTGGGGAGGTGCACTGACACCCTATGGTTTAAATGCCCAGATGTCATGGAAGTTGGGATGGTAGAGACCTAGAGGGGTTTTGAAGTGTTAAGGGGACAAGATAAAGAGAATTCTTAAAGCAGAAGAGAACCTAGACAAAAATAACTAGGGCTAATATTTTGCTTTTGAACCAAGAAGAATACATGAGTAAGAAGAGAAGATGAAACTGATTTGGTAAATAGGGTCTTTGGATGAAGTGGTGTAGGATACTTAAGAAGGAAAACACTATTCAGTTCTGGTTTTTATTTATATAGTAAAAAATACAAACTAAAAGAGTAAAAATGTAGTAGTAGATGGGAATGGGAAGTCAGTTGTAAGCACTGTATTTCCAGAAGAAGTCATTCTTTTCCAATCTTTAATTGCTTTGTGGATACTAAATCATATCTTAAAAAAGTGTGTGTCGTACTTCAAGGCAATTGGGACCCTGAGGCACACCAAGTGAATGTGTTTCAAAGCCCTATATCTATCCACTTTTGTCCGAAGCCTCTGGAAATATGACTGTGGTGGCTATCCCTACTCTTCAGGAGGATCAATGTACATCTTCATTTATTTGATCAATGAGGTAGAGGTGAAAGTACAAGGGTATTTCATTTTTAGAAAATATGATGCCGTTGCAGTTGACGCAGAAGCAAGGTATCCTGTATGGCATATGCAGTAAGCATATGCATTATCATTATATTTGTGTATCAAAATCTTAATATACTTTCCTGTATTTGTTTCATACATATATTCTAGGAAAATTATAAAGCTTAAAACATTTACGTTGCTTTCTCTGTTGGAAAACTGTAATACAAATAATGCCTTTGGGATTCTTTATTTGTGTATATGTGCCTTTGTTTCCATTATCTGTCTGAAACAACGAATTAGTACACGTGGTTTGGTGTTCAGATATCCTGGCTGCTCATAAGAAGTTAGAAGGTCCCTGCAATTAGACCCCATGTGCATTTCATTCCTATTTGCTATTCTAATGGTGTATTACAGATAGAACTTAACAGTTCAATTGGAAGGGACCTACACAGTCATCTAGTCCAGCTGTCTGACCATTTGCCTCTTCATTATCCAAGTCAATAATCATGCTTTCTGCAGATACTGTACTCAAAAGGAGCCACAAGAAACTGATTAAAAAAATTCCATTTAATGGAATTTAGATGCATGAGTATTTAGACTCTTAGGAGTTGCCCTGCTGTACACGGTTTCTGCTCCCAAAATCATGAGAGGAAAATCTTCACTTAGACTAAGTATCAGTGTGCACCTGGGCCAGTCCTGAGGAGATGAAAATCTAAGCAAGTTGATAATCTAAGCAAGAATTTGAGAGGAGGAGGAATGTTTGTTACTCAAATTGAGTAAGTGGAAAAGCTATATTTAAGAGCTGCCATAGCTTTGAGGACTTTCATGTTGAGGGAATGGTTTACCCAGAATCCTGAAAGAAGTCAGTTGTTGTCATGTATTTATTCCTTATGGCAGTGGCTTCTGGATCTGATTGCAATGCTACCTCTATGCTACCAATCTCTTTCAAAATAGTAATATTGACTAAAACAGAGATTAAGTATTCTTTGAATTTTTGTTCTTAAAAAAGAAAAATAAAACCTCTAATTGATTTCCTGACCCTGCCAAAGTCCTCCCTGATTAAGCATCAGCTCCAATTCTAGCTATTAGGATGAAAACTTTCAGACAAGATGCTTTCAAGACTTTGTTGCTGTTGTTGTTTTGGTAAGCTCTATATAATTTTAGACAGTTAAAAACAGGTCCCAGTCAGAGTGTTTTATATACCAGACACCTTCTTATGTCAGGGATGCTTTGGTGTGATTGCAGTGAATACAGGGATAAAATTATAATCCTACAGCAATCATTTGGCAGAGAAAGAAATGTTGGTTACAGGTGAGAGCAACAGAGTACTGTGGAGTAACGTGTGGTGGTGGGTTGACCCTGGCTGGGGCCAGGTGCTCCCAAAGCCACTCTATCACTCCTCTCCTCAGCTGGGCAGGGGAGAGGAAATGTAAGAAAAGGCTTCTGGGTTGAGATAAGGGCAGAGAGAGATCTCTCAGCAATTACTGTTGTGGGCAGAACAGATTCAACTTGGTTAATAATTAATTTCAATTATTACCAATCTATTCAGAGTAGAATAATGACAGATAAAACCAAATCTTAAAACACCTTCTCCTGCACCTCTCCCTTCTTCCTGGGCTCAGCTTTGCTCCCCATTTCTCTCCCTCCTCCGCTCCAGCAGCACAGGCGGACAGGGAATGAGGGTTTGGATCAGTCCATCACACATTGTCTCTGTCACTCCTTTCTCAGGGAGGATCCTCCCACTCTGCCCCTGCTCCAATGTGGGGTCCCTCCCACAGCAGACAGTCCTCCACCAACTTCTCCAGTATGAGTCCATCCCATGGGCTGCAGTTCTTCAGGAACTTTAGGATGCCCTCCTTTGGGCATCCCTTTGCTCCGGCGTGGGGTCCTCCCCAGTCTACAGGTGGGTCTCTGCTCCCCCGTGACCCTCCATGGCTCAGGGCACAGCCAGCTTCACCATGGGCTGCAGCACGGGCTGCCGGGGAATCTCTGCTCTGGTGCCTGGAGCACCTCTCCTTCTACTGACCTTGGGATCTGCAGAGCTGTTCCCCTCACATATTCTCACTCCTCTCTTCATCTGTAATTGTCAATATGCAGGACTTTTTTTCCCTTCCACCATCACTGATGGGCTCAGCCTTGGCTGGCGGTGGGTCTGTTTCGGAGCCGGCTGGCATTGGTTCTATTGGACACAGGGGAAGGTTTTGGCAGCTTCTCACAGAAGGCACCCATATATCCCCCCCTGCTCCCCAACCTTACCACACAAACCCAACACGTGAGTTTCTCCTTTTGCTTTTCACGCTAAGCTGTCTGCTATCTGGAGCTCAATTGCTGCTCAGTCTCCTGTTCTTCCGGCTTACCCTCCTCACTAGTTTCTTTTCTTCATGCGTAAAGCAGGATATATTTCTAGAGCTGAATGCAGCACTGACACGCGTGAGGGAGACTGAGCCGATGGCAATCTGCAGGGGAGCGATGGTGCAGAGTGAGAGACAAGGCAGTGATTTGTGTACTGCTGGGAGCAGTTCTGAGTGAGCTCACCCACGTGCAGCTACACAGAGGAAATTTTTATACTGAGCCTAAAGTAAGGTTGGGTTTAGTTGTGTGTTCTGATGGTGTTCCTCTCAAACAGCAATGTTTGTTAATTCAAGAAGATATATACAGGTCCATTAAAAATCATCTAGTATTTTTACTAGTAATCATCTAGTAATCTTTGTGGTATGAAAAGAATTACTATAGTGTTCACAAATGTGTAACTTCTGGTGCAGGTTGAGGGGAGGAGGTGTTTTTTAGCAGTGAGCAGCTGGCAGTAGGATTAACATGAATTTTTTATTTGAGTAAAATCTTATTTGTGAGTGTAAGAGCTCCTGCTCCTTTCTTGACTGTATCATTTGGGAGCATAGGAACTGCCATATTGCATCAAACCAGTCATTTGTCTGCCGCAGCACGCCCTTGCCAGCAGTGACCGACATCAAATGCTTCAGAAGAAGGCGAGGGAAACCTGTATGGAGGCCAGAGTGAGAAACACTGATCTTGAGGAAAGCGGGTTTTTTTTCTCCCTCCTGATTTTGTTTTGGTTTTAACCTGATGAAACGGTTTGGAATAAAACCCCAAAACCATCATCTGTTTTTGATGGTATTTTAAGTTTTCCTTCCTGAAAATTTGTCATCAAAAATTAAAGAAACTGCTTAAATAAGAAGGTAAGAGGAAAGGAGTGTCCAGCTGCATTGAAATGTGTGTCTAATGCAGTGTAGGAAGAAACTATTTTTCTTGTTTATCACAAGAAAATGTATGTACTGCTGTGTCTACCTCCTGCCTCCCAGCCTGCATTCTCTTCCAACTGGCTTTCTCCACAGTTGGTAAATGTGTTAGTGCCTCAGCATTCTTTAAAGATAGACTTAGATTCTGCTTCGCCTACATTTCTAAAGGGTTACATCTCCAGGAATGCTTGATAATTTGCCCAAATCTAGGGCAATTCTAGGGGCTCTGTGTAGCCATAAATACTAAACACATCTTGTGATGCAGATGCAGCAGAGTAGGTCAGAAGTTTTCCATCAGCAGTGCTGTACTATGTAATGGAAGCTGATGATGACAAAATACTTCACTGGAAGAAAAAAAATATTTCTCTTACAGAATTTTATTTTCTTCCCTCCACTCTGAGCCTTTATTATCAGGTTTCCAAGTTTTTAGGATATTAGGCGTTGATAGGATATAATTCTGTATTATCTATATATTCTCAATTATATCATTGATAATCAAGTTATTTATGTTAAGCCTAAATGATGAACCAGGGACCCATAACTCAATTTTTAAGGAAAAAGTCTCATAAGACTCATTTGTGGATGTGCAAGACAGAGGAAAAGAGAAAAGAAAAAAATTTCGTTAATGTCTGGAAAGGATTAGTGTCTTTGGTTTTGGTGACTACCACGGATATTGTTTCAAACTGAATAGTTGTATTACCTAATAGTGAATATGTCGGTTCTGGTGTTAACACACAGCCATCGTTGGATTAAGATATGGAAATAGTTCTAGCTGTTATGGTGAGAACTAGCCAAGTCCCCCTCTTTTCAAATGAGAATCCTTAGAAGCTGGGTTGAGAGCTATTTCTACTCTGTATCTTGTCCATTACACCTTGAACAAGCTTTTAGTGTTGGGCACAGAACTGGAGCACCACCAGCAGCAATGACCTTCAGTTACCTGGAAAAATTTAAATGAAAGCCAGTTTTTTAATGTGACATGATTCCATGGGTGGTGACTCCATTGGTACGTGTCATCCTGGTTCCACACATACTATGCTGGCGTATTTTACTGTTAATGCTGTAGCCAATCTCTGTATTTTATGTTGGTAAATACCAAAGGGTTTTCTCTTGTAGACCATAATGGGAGACCTACCCTCATTACTGTCCATTTAAATCCCCATGAAACACAGTGGATTTTTTAAGTAGGAAATGAATAGTGAAGAGATTGATTGATTGAAAAGATTGCAGGGTAAACACAAGTAGAAGGACGCAACTGAAAGAAGAGATCACATGTGCAAATACCTGGCAAAGAAGAACGCAGAGAATATAAAAGGGCTAAAACACTGTAACACAGGGAAATACAGTACAGGCAATGACTTGCAGTCCTGCAGCATCTTTCATCCAGAATTCACTTCAGACACCACAGAGATCTCATCATTCATCCCTCTGAAGCAGTCACCTTTTAAGTGAAGGGGAGAAAAACAGATCGGAAAGATATGTAGAAGAAAGTTTGTTGAAATATAGGGAAAAAGAGGCAGAATAGGTAAAACCTAATTTTTCAAAGCATCTTACTCAAAACCAAGGCATGGCCCTGCACTGAAGGCATGGATATTACATGATAGTTTATGTTATGCCTGGGACCTCATCTTTGGGACAAACAGTTGCTCGTCCCAGCTATAATTAAACTGGAAGACCTCATCCCCTCTGAACGGTATTTTGGGACTGGTCTTGCCATATGCAAGCATCATTGACCGTGTCCTAGTTTCCGCAGGGCATGGCCATGAGGGAACTGTGTTCTCCAGCCAGTCCTTGCTTTGCCCTGGGGATATAATAAGCTACAAAGGAACTCTCAAGTCACTTCAGACAAAAATACAATTTCAGTTGTAGTTGAATACTTTAAAACATCGGTTTACTCTCTTTTAAAACATGGAAAATATTAAGGCATTACCGATTTCTGCCAATTGTTTCCATAAAATCTGACAAACCTGTGAGTTGGAAGGGTTAAAGTTGGTTCTTCATATTGGGGATGCAGGGTCTTTCAAGTCCACCCACAGAGTGAAATCACTGGAGGTTTAACAGGATACTCAGTGATGGAGTTGCAGGCATAAGCAGTGCTGTTTGAAAACAGAAGTGTGAGCATATAATTGTGTGTACATTCATGCCCACAATTCCTAAACACCCGCGAGAGGATACTTTTTTCTTTCCTCTCTACGCATTCCACATTCCTGAGGAACAGACTTTTATTTTCCAACCACAAAGTCAAAGCCATCTTAGACTGCAAGAAAGAGAGACTTTTATAGCTCCGGGAACAGCACTTCGGCGTGTCACTGAACTCAGTAATCCGGTGAAGAGCACTGGCAGTGTAATGCGCATCCAGGCGCATAGTGTTGTGTGTAGCCGTGCTCTGCCACAGGGTGGCAAAAGAAGGGACAAAGATTTGATCTTCAGCCACACTGATTTTTGTATTCATCATGTGCAGCGTGCCGGGCGTGCGTGGGCTGCTGGGGAAAATTCTATCCAAGTTGCTGCATAGCTGTGTCTGGATGCTGACTGATTACACCTGCCACGTTTCATTTTCAGACAGGTTCATATTAACCTTCTATACTGCACAGTGTAGTCCCCCTTCACAGTGCCTCAGATGGCATTCCCGAAAAGATATCCCACATTGCCCCATTAAAAAATGAAAGGCAGGAGGACATATGCTGTTTAACAAAGTGATGCCAGAGGATTTGAATCTTCTCCATGTTTCCTTGCCCTGTCCCCCTACCACTATTCTTCCATCACCAAGATATTCTGGTGTGTAATGCAGTTTTAAGTAGCAGAAGCTGCATCCCTGTCAGCCGGTGCAGAAAATAGAGATGCATGCGCAACCCAGGTGATACAGACACACCCTCTGCACCTGAGAAAAGCAAATAACTGTTACATATGGAAATACTTAAAAATCCATATTCTGTCTCCCAAATTTTATTTCACACAACTCAGATTAAAATACTACATTTCTCTTGTTGCTTCTCTTTGTATAACTTCATACTTGGCTTTACTGTAGGACCACTGCAATTCTTTTGGCCGAGGAACAGTGAGAACTTTCTGTTTTCACTTTATCTTCTGGTTGTGAGATTTATTCCCACTATATCTGTTTTGATAATTGATACTTTACATTATCTAAGATGACCTTCTGTTTCTCTATTGGTATCCCATTTTCCTGATATTACTCTCTCACGCAAGTGTTTAAGAGCTCAACTAAGAATTTCTCTGACAAATTAAACTATTTTCTCTTCATTGCAAAAAAAACCAAAATGTGCAGTCTAAAATCATAGGTTTAAGGTATTTGTTACACAACTTTTGTTATTATTGGGTGAAGAATTATCTCCAGATTTCCCTTTTAAAAATACTTCTATCTCCTGAAAATGTCTATACAATGTTTTGTTGTGCCACTGGCAAAATTTCAAGGATTGTTAAGAGCATTTCTGATAGACTTTTAGATTTTTACAACCTATGTATGTGCTTGAACGCCCTTTCCAGGTTCTGAAAGGGTTCCAGTGCAACTTGTAAATTGTGAGAGCCTTTAGCGTACCAGTGGAAACTCTGCAGTAACATCCATAAAGTTGAGCTTGGCTGAACCTTACACGTGGGCAAATTGCCTCCTGTGACTTTTGTTGCAAACCTGGGTAGCAAGCAGAGTCAAAGATCTTTTAGAAAATTCAGATCAGGCCATGGAAAAGATTTAGAAGAAGGCAGAGATTAAAAGTTTCCTGGTGCATGCAGAGTCTCTACTGCAGTCTGGATAGATTTCAGCACTAGTCTCCCTAATGCATGCGTGTAGAACAAGCAGATGAAGTGCAGTACTGAGGCACCTATCTTCCAGCACTCCCATCTCTTGCTGCTGCGCTCTGTATAGCCCTTCCTTCCTCTCTCCACACCCGGTGACTTTACTTATCAGTACCTGACCAAAGTAACACGTATAATGTGTCTCATGAAGGAAGGATGCAGGTTCCTCGGTGGGAGTTACAGTAAGGGAAATCTGTAAGATAAAACTGAAAGTTATTCCTTGTGCTGGTCTTGTAATGCTCCTGTAAAACAGCATAGTTCATATTTTTCCATGACTTGCACCAAATCTCTCCATGATTTACATTTTGTGGTTTTTTTGTTTGTGGGTTTTTGGGGGGTTTGGGTTTTTTTGTTTGGGTTTTCGTGGGGTTTTTTTTGATGAGTTTTGTTTGTTTGTTTTTGTCAGTGAGGTTGTACTAACAGATTCTGACAGATCAGGCTGCTATTTTACCTGCACCCAAATCTGTTTTCTGTACCATGGGAGTTCTTAAATGCAGCGCCTCCTTGAAATGTCAACTCATTCTATGATGTAACAAAGATAACTTCTCAGTCTTTATTCAATAGTTTGCATGGAATAGTGGCTGATTTTTTTATTCATCTAGCAGAACAACTTGTTACCATCTTAAATTTAGTTCTTCAATCATTAAAAATTTTATAGTTATTAGAACATTCTAATTCTCTCTCCCCCTCTCTCGTAAATATTTATATTCTAAAATATGTCTGTCCCTTAGAACAGTAAAACTTCATAATTGTTTTTTCTTACAAGCAATTAATTTCATTCAAATGCTTAACAGAGACATTTGTAACAAAGTTTAAAACATGACTCTGTGAAGTAGTCCAGATGTTGATGAAATAGAAATACTGCTGTTGTCAGAAGAGAAATAATCTGTTTCTATAGAAAATACTGCTGACACATTAAACAAACACTAAAATTATATATCTGTATGAAGCAAGCTTTTATTATTCTTTGAAAGCAGAATAACTGCATTTCTAAAAGACCTCTGTTATCTGTAAGCTGTGTAATTTTTACACAAAAAAACCCACCTATCTTAAATCTCATGGGAATGCGGTTTATAATAAACTCAGGATAGCAAATCTAGTTGTGGTGCCAGTCTCCTCTAATTCAGAACTATCTTAACTTGGAAACAGATAAAGTTAACTTGTTTGTTAGTTAGCATAATACCAGAGGAGAATAACCATTCTGTTTAGTTTTTGACCCACGATGTAATTTTGTCGGTACATTTCGGAGAGACAGATTAGAAGAAAATAGTTTTATACTAACAAACTGCTGGATCAGAGGTAGCAATCAGCATCAAGCTGCCAATCTCGTCAATGGGCATGACTTACTGAAGGCAAATAATCAGCTTTTATCAGGGTGGATAGAAAGAGCAAGTCAATATGGTGACACTAGTAATAATGAAATCAAAAAGAAGGATTTTTTTCTAGTATACTACAGAATATCACTGGCATAATGTTGTCTTTCAGTGGTTCAAGGAACTTGGTTTATAAAAAGTAAAGGAGTGGGAAACGGGTTTTTTGTGATATAGTTCTCAGTCTATTGCTCAGTGAATGTGAATTGAGTAATTCGAATTTACAAAAACCATGTTCTAAACAATGTACAAATGCTCAAGAATTAACAAATTGCCTTGAGTCAATAAATCAAGTTACATGTGAAGAGTAATTTTTTTCACTTCGTGAAAATCAAGCTTATTTTATTACAGTATTTCCAGAAAGATGCACAACCATTTGCACCAAGGACTTGCATCCCTAGCCTATCAAGTTTTATATACCCCCGTTATGGTGCTCTTTACTGTGTCAGTCATATGCCCCAGCAAAGTGCAGTCAGCTGCTCTTGTAAAGCTGGCATGATGGTTTCCTTACACGTCTGATGTGGGAGCAGAGCTGGTGTGTTCACCAGTGCTTATCTGCAGACGCAGTGCTCTGGGGAATCGAGAAGAGTGGGAGGAGAAGCAATCAGATTTGAAGTTGCACTACATTTTACCAGAGCCGGTCACAGAGGAAAACTGCTCAATTCACATAATCAATTCAGGATCAAAGTATTCAATTGATTCATTAATTATAATAATTAACCAGCAGTCAATGAAGTGCACATTCAGGATGCGTATCAGCAAAATAAACCATAATGTTAGATGTGTACAGAATGTTAATAAACACAGATCTCTCAACAACTTTTATAACTAATCTAAGCAATTTACAGAAGTGGCAGTGCTAGCAGAGCAGCTGCTCGTGTTTTCAGACCAAGTTTTGGTGTTGCTCTCTTTCTTTTTCTCTCTCTCCACTTTTAAATATTTCCTTGCTTCCTTTATAGGTCTCTCAAGCTGCTTTCTAATTTGTTTCAAAAGTGTCTCTGTTATAGTTTAATGTGGGTGATGATTGTCTTTCTCAGCGTTACAGGTTTTGCGGAAAACGACCTCTCAGTTTGGGCTCTTTTTTTTCACACAAACTGATTATGTTCACACTCCTGGCTTACCAGTCTTTTTTTCCAAAAAGCAGACTGTGTGAATTTGCCCCCAGTGTGCTGTCACAGTAGGTGACATCAGCCCTAGAATCAGATTCAATTCCACCTTTTGGCTCCAGAATAGAAAAAGTATCTTGAGGACAGCCAAGTTACCAGATTGGAGCTTTTTTTATTCGTATTCATCTAGCTTTTATGTTTATCAGAAGAGTTTTTTTGGGGTTTTGTGGTTGGGTTTTTTTTTTTATTAAATACATTTTTACTGGCTTGTATTTATAATTTACTCTACTTTGGAGGCAAAATATTGGATTTTTTTTTCCCCCTCTCTTTGTGATGTAAGCCTTAAAAATTATAGATGATTCTATTTCCTGGATAGATGTTATTGAAGAGTAACCAAGCTGAAACTCGTAGCTTGTCTGTAAGTGTTCTTGGGGATATGGATGTGAATAATGTCTGTTTGTTGATGACCCATAAAATTCATCAAGATTTGGAACTATACGTTAATATTCTTTTTCTGTACATATTCTAAATCACTTTTACCAGTATTTCAATATTACTGGACATATGGTCAAACAGCAACACATCTAAAAGCTTTTCCTTCTACAAAAATCTTTAAAATCTTTCCTTGTTTACAAAGGCAATTTAAATTAAACAATTTCCCAGTGTTATCAAACTATTAGAATTTATACAAATATGTTTGTTGATCATAGTGTAGAAAAGAAATAGTCTTGTTTGGGATCTAAGCAATTATTAATTATTGTTGCAATATTTATCCATGTTTATCCATCATCTATCTGAAGTTTCCCTGTGTTTGGTTTATTATTGTGCATTTTATAACAAAGAGGAATTTGGGATTGTCTTTCATCAGATATACATTCCTTAATATCACAGGAAAACAGGCATTTTCTAGTATGAACACAGAAGTCCAAATTTTCAAATTTGCTGATTTGATGGAGGAGGAGAGTCAAAGGAAAAGAGAAAGTAGCTTGTAAAGTTGAGATAAAAACTATTTAATAATTGAATATAACTGAAAATTATAGTGATACTACTAATATTAAGAATACTACTACTACTAAGTAATTAAAACAATAGAAAATAAAACATATCATACAGTTGCTCACTACCTGCCAACTGATGCATAGCCAGGTCCTGAGTATCGAGAGCCAGAGCCTGAGAGTCAGGGTGACAGCCTGACCAGGACAAAAGCCAGATGATCCCCCAACCCACTAAGGAACGAACCAGCCCCACCACTAACAACCAGGCCAAGAGCTAACGGCCCAGCTACCAACTGGTCAGTCTTAATGACCCCCTCAGGCAGTTCCTGCCTCAGCACTGGGCACGTGCCCTGAGCCCCAGGTACCATGGAATGAAAGACTCCCTCGGCCGCTCTGGGCCAGTGGCAGCACTGTGAAGAAAAGCAGCTCTTTCCTGCCTGAAGCCAGCACAGTGCACAAAAAACTAAATTATAAATATGCCTTTGCAGTTCTGGGTAATTTGTAGGTGCAGTTAACCTAACTATGCATTAGATAAAAATCATGCTCCAGTCACAATGCACATGTAAGTTACCATCTGTACACAGAATTACCCAAAATCTGTGCAGGTTTTTTTTTTTTAATTGGGTAAATATATTTTTTTTTCTTGTGTTACAGCCAGACACACACATCATATGTTAGTCTCCAGTGCTGTCTCTGTCTTCTTTAGCTAGAGTCCAGATTTTAAGGAAACTTTTACAGGAAAATGTGTCTGCAATGTTGCTCCAGTTATTCCATGCACACCATCATGTTTGTGTTAAACTTTCCAACCATTTTTTTTCTAATGTGTAAGTAAAACACGAGTACCTTGATTTCTGGAAGTATTAGTCCCAAGTTCTAGTGCTTTGCTTACGTGAGTAATGATTTTTTCCTCTTTTCTCCTCAATTTTTTCCTCTGTTCTTCTTGCCTTCTTTCTATAATTCAAGTACATGGACTTGATAATCACATAAGCCTTTTAAAACTGAATTTACATGCAGCATTTATTTTCTACTTTGGTAGTCAGAGGGCCATGTATAGTCCTAAAATCCCAAGGGCAGTAAATTCAGAGGTTAGACATAAAAAGCTACACCTGTAGTTGTAAGAATTGTTGTCACCTTTTGTTGGTTTCTATCAGCAGGACAGACTAGAGACCAAGGTGAAAAAAATTCATGTGCTGAATGCTGACAGTTAGATGCAGTAAAGTACACAGACATTTTATGTCTTCTCTTAGCTGCTGTTCAACGCTGGAAGCACCTGAAGTTGTTCTCCTTCTGCACAGTGTGTTTTGAGATACAGCAGTGTGTGATAGTTCATAAAACTCAAAAAAAAATTACTGTTTCAAATAAAAGTCTGTTATTGGAGCTATATAAAGAACAAGAGGAAGATTAAAAACATTTAAAAAAAAGTTGGTGTACACATTTCAAGGTAAATTAGAAGGTTTGTGAGATATCCTAGGAAAGTGTCTGATCTGCAAGTCTAACACAGGTGACAGTGGAGCACTGTCTAAATGACATCTGCCCTAAGAAACTTGTGAAAAGTCATCAGTGTGGTGGAAGACTCTGTTGGCCTATCTAGTTTTATAGCTCTTAAACAAGGTGCTGATCAGAAGAAGGATTTGAATATTCCACTGTCGTAAACACCCTCTTTTTACTTGCAGGGGTGAAAGCGACTCATTTCATCTGGATATGTGGGGAAAGCTGTGCTGCTATGCTAGGTATGTGCAAAACTATCAATAATTATACTATGAATAAGTTGGTTTTGTAATTTGTCAAATTGCTATGAAGAATACAGAAGTCCTGTTACAACAGAAATGTATTCCTAGCATGTCTTTCTTGTAGCTGAGATGAAGATATGTTCTGAAGCATGTCCTTTTTTTGCCAACTTTGTATACTGAAGGTGAGTTATTTCAATCAGGAAAAATTCCTAATTACTGTCGGCTTCTGTGCGTGGAATCTGTGACATGAGAACAGGAACACTGAACTGTACCGAGAATCGAAAGGGGAGTTTAATAAATGATCACATACATTGAGTTCTCCTCATTGCTAAGCTATTGAAATGTTTGTGTCAGAACTTTTAGCGTGTTTAAATACCTTTATTTTTATGCACTTGTGGGAAAATGTCTGTTAAAAGTAAACAATGTACTGATCTCACTTATAGTGGGGGTGATGTCTTGGGCAGTTTGCTGTTATACTGGGATGTGTAGAAACCTCCCGGGCAACGTGGGTTCTCACTGTGCAAGCCACTATGCATGCATGTCATAGAAATGGTACGTGGTTCGTTACCGTTTGGTTGACACAACATATACAAATGAGACCGAGATCCAGCAAGTTGAACTGTCGATTGTGGCATCCTAGAGCGAGTCAGTGTTAGTGTAGTGTACAGATCTCGACTGCTGGCTCTGTTTCCCCCTCCCTAGATAAACAGCATCATCGCTGGCTCTGTGTGGATGGCTGGCTGGCTTTCTGATAGGACAACTGAAGTACTGCTGCACTATAATTCTTACTAACTTGATAAGTAACAGCTACTAGCTAGTAGTAGATGAGCAGTGGTATGTATGATTCCCAAATAGAGCATTTGAAAGATACAGGACTGAAACAGGGCCTCAATTCTATTTGTGTAAAGTCCTCCACTAATGTAAGACACAGTTATCAATTACAAATTGTAAAAGAATCAAAACAGTAAATGTTTTCTTCTGGGTTGCAAGGGCAATGTCTGATTTTTTTTATCCTTGCACAGTGATGCACATGGAAGAAGTTACTGTCTGTTACAGCTGGAAATAAAAATACAGGCAGAAGTACAGGTCCTAAAGACACCAATTAGAGTAAAACCTTAAAGGAAAAGAATCAAAGCTATTGATTGCTACCGCTTTTCCTGAGTATAAAAGAGTTTCTGTAAAATGACTGATTCTGCCTTTCATTTAAATGGCTGTTTATCATTGCCTGACAGGACCATTTTGTTGTCAAATTCCAGCAGTCCGTAGAGTTGGCTCATCAGCATCTCTCTTGGGTAGTTCTTGGCCATGTGACCAAACAAGGTGTATTTCCCAACTTAGGTCCTTTGATATGACATGAGGTATCATTCTTTGGAGTTGCATTCTAGGTTGCAAGTCAAAGAGAGAAAGGTTTCAGCAGATGTAAAGCAGTATAGGTACCTGGACTTTGGCTTCAAGGATAAGGTGTTGACTTGGAAGCAATAAAAAGCGCGGCAGTGCTCTCAATGTGCCTATCGCTCTGTTTTGTGTGCGGTTTCTGAACAGAATACCTCTCAGCTGCTAGGAAGTTCTGGAATGGAAAGTTTAGAAAAAGATCCGAGAGTTAGCTCACTAGCTATTTAGGTCCTAATGACAATCTACCTCATGGCTGTTGCACTCATCATAAACTCCCTTCCCATTACCTTTGCTTTTTAAGGCTTTATACTGACTTCATTGTTGTCCAGATTCAGTAAAGTGCATACACATTCAAAATGCCTGAGTAGCTCCATATAGAAGAAAAATGTCACAAAGCCATTGACCTATTTTTGCTTTGTATTCACATACATTCCCATTTACAGCCCAAATGAGATCAGGAAGTAGAAATAAAAGAAAAAAGTTGACTGTCAACTGACTGTTATATAACAGTTTTCAATCAAGCAAAGTTGTTAGAAGTGTGCCACCTTTCATTTTGGCAAAATGTGTGGGCTGATGTGATTTTGGTGTGTTCTTATCCATGCTGTTAGGAAACTTTTGTACTTCAAGCTCTACTAGATGTTGTAGAAATGTGGGTTGAACTAATTGCATTTTTTTATTTCTTTGTAGTGACTTATTCCAACTAACCAGAATAGATTTCCTTGTCCTTTACATACAAGACTATTGTAAGAGTAATGCCTAATAACCTATGCAGAACATTATGATGATAAATCTCCTTCTCATAGTGTTTTCATTCTGTGCATAGTACTGATAGTATAGAATCCCCTAAATAATATTTGTTGGACACAGTAGGCTTTCAAAAGCTTAACCTCAAAGATGGGGGGGAAGGGAATGGAAGGAAGGAAGAGAAGCTAGTTCTTTCTACTGAGATTAGATATAATTTGTTTTAAAAGGTCTTTCCATCAATCATATCCTATTCATGTTTTTCAGTGAAGAAGTGCATATCATATTCATGGTTTGCAGCTGCTTGTTGTCCAAGTGGTAATTAGTTCATAACACTTAGTTGTAGGGGGTGACTTCTACATTACCGGAAGAAAAAGAAAATCTATCAAGATTGCTCTTTGGCTTTAATTAAAAAATAGCACCCGGGATATTACATGTCTCTCACTTCATAAGGGATGTGTCACACAGCGCAAATTATTTCAAAATTCTCTTGCATTTTGTACAAGCAATTACTGTTTGAACATGTTCTTTAGCAAACTATTCTGGAAAGGAGAAAAGGAGTAAACTATACTTCTTAGGAACTTGCTTATGTAATACAAGATGCGACCAAACAAATGTTAAGGCTGTTCTCTGCTTAGACTATAACTGTCAGAATTTTGGTCAGACAGAAATGAATAAAAGCTGTGCAGTTGAAGGAAGAGAATTCATCTACATGGTGACTCCAGAGTCACAGGTCCATACATACAGCGCGCAAGGGTAGGGTTTTTATTTGCATCTCTAAATTAGCTGGAAGATCTGAAGCCAGAAATGGTCTGCGGTGACTATTTTGAGGAGTGCTGTGCATTTTTCTTGGCTGAATGAATGTAGCAAATATGCTGTTTGCATGAAAAGGGCTGATGATAAGCTACTTTCAGAGGTGCCTCTGTGAATGACTTAGAAAACAATCCAGTTACAATCAGAACATTCTTTGTCTCAGGCATTCTAAGGTGAAGGCATAGTAAACCAGAGGTGCTGTAACTGAGTAGATGAATAACTGGATGATGGGATCAGTTTGGGTCAGAAGTTCTTTTCCATCCCTGTTGTTGTACTCAGATCTTTGTGCATTCCTCATACATACGCATGGATTTTCTGCTTACTCCAGTGGAAATATGTATGTGAGGAGATGCACAAGATGTTTGCTATGATCCTATGTTGTTCTTAAGAGGAGGAAAGCCTGTGTTCTTATCCCACCTCTGATGTCCTATTGTCAGATTCTGTCCCTCAGGTTCTGTCTGTGAAATAGAAATGGTTTCATGAATCTTGACATGTGGTAAAAAATTTCCTAAAAATCCACTGAAGTTTGGCTTAGTTGCCATCTATCATCTCCAGTCTTAATTTCACTCTGTAGCAGAAGACAACCCTCAGAGGTATGAAGGAGTTTTTTTACAATTTTTCTGCAGGTATCAGGATGGTGGGCTCTCAATCAAACAAAACCATTATTTACACTAATCTCATTAACTGGGACAACTATTATAAATTGTAAATTACAGAAGACACCTGCGGATACCTTCAAAATATAATCCTATGTCAACTTTTGTTGTTAAAAGACTTGCAACAAATCCTGCATTGTGTGAGAAACTGCCTGAATCTAAACCAAAGAAAATACTTTCTCATGCCCCTTGGGAATCAAAACTGCCAGGTTTTATGAAGCTCCAATTAAAATACAACACACAACAGATGCTCAGGCTCAAAAGACCTCAAAGTTAGTTTCAGCACTGGTGTAATAGAGTATTCATCCTTCTGTGCTGGCTTAATGGATAATAATAAGTAATAATAATAAGTAATGGATATTTTTTTGTTATTTAGAGAAAGAATTTTGTATCTGCTCCACAATGTTTTGCTCTTGGTTCAGATTGTGAGAAGTCAAACACGCTACACGAAGTTAAATAATGATCCAAATTACGAAGACCTTTTGGTATCTGCAAGAACAAATGGGAAAGCTAATAAGGGGAGAGCTGCTGAGGTATGTCTGCTTACAGTTGTGGGGGTTAGCAGCAATTTTGATATCACATTAAGTGGACTAGACAATTTCTCATCTAGTATCTAAAATTCAAATGTAGTTGCAGAGGTAATGTTTCCATCTATTTTCTCTTTAGCAGTGAAGAAAATGGTGCCAGCTATCTTCTGGCCATCTCTTGTTAAGTTTACACATACACTCTTTGCCTGCATGCCTTTAAGCCAGAATAGCATATTAAAGTGGATCTCAGAAGTAAGCTTTCTCTCCATTTCTCATTGAGCTGTCCCTGAAAATGTTAGTGAGGCTGCGTGCGCTGTTATTAAATCACTTCTATATTGGTCTAGCTTACGAATTTGGAATAGCAAAGCAAGATTACTTTCCCAGAACCTCCTTCAACTTTACTGAGTTCTATTATATATGCTGTAATTCTAAGTCTTCTACTGCAGAAGTAGAGCTGAGCTGTTTGTTCCTCTGTGGTTTAAGAGTTTCTTTATTTCAGTGAATCTCTATTTGCAGCTGAGAAAAGGATGCTTACGGGCTTCTAAAAACCTGGACTTTGCAGAAGATATGACTGCAAAGTGAAATGAAGGTGTGACTGGATAATGAAACTTAGCCAGAATGGGTAGCAATATCCGTATAGATGGAAGGACAGGAATTATTTTAGTGTGTTAGCAATTACGTTGAGAGCCCTGTACTGTAGAGCCTGTGGCTGTCAACGCATTCTAACTTCCTGTTGCTGCATCCATTGTTAGCACACGTACAGCCAAGTACGGCGTGTGCAGGCGTGTGCTACAACCCATCTTCAGTTTGCTGTGGAGACATGCTTCTGACCGAAAATTTCAGACCCCTGAATTTAGAGCAGTTTTGTGAGTGCAGAAGTCCTCAAAGTTTGGCCCTGCAATGCTTTGGGTTTTAGTTCTGTAAAACAGGGTTAATCACAACATTTGTTTAACCTCAATTTCGCATTTAGTGTTTATGGCAGGAACTGTCTGTAACAGAGTCCCAGTGTCAGTGAAAATGCTGAGGTGCCACGTGGTTAGATGTAATGAGTAACAGTAATACACACAGTGAAAGTATGTCTTAAAAATTTCCAAGTTTCTTCCCACTTCAGCATGGCGAAGGCACTCTCTCCCATCTTCCATTACCTTTCGGGTTCTTTTGATATTTTTATAGCTTTTTGGCAGGCAAAAGGCTGTTTGTTTGGGAGATAAAGTTTTCATTTCTACAAATAAGGGACATTATAGCTTCACCAAAAGATTTTTTTCTGTTACTGCATTGTTTCCACTATTACTGTAGTATATTCCAAGCATCTTTTATTATTATTTTTTTTCTCTTCAGAGGTAAAGCAAATAAAATCTACATGTAGTAATTCAGAGCAAATTGACTGGAAAATATCGGTTGCTCT
The DNA here is from genome assembly GCF_000690775.1 of Eurypyga helias. NCBI lineage: Eukaryota > Metazoa > Chordata > Aves > Eurypygiformes > Eurypygidae > Eurypyga > Eurypyga helias. Next base: position 21,951 of record NW_010266199.1, read on the forward strand.
TGTAGTTAAAAGTAAGAATATGTTGTTATATCAGTAAAAGGTAAAATATCTGCATAGTAACATGTCCTATAGCATGCTGTATGAAATTATTCTTGCAAATGGCATTCAAAAAATGAGCCTGTTCTCTTTCTTCAAATATACACCTGATTTTCAAAACTAATTTTTATTAACATGATAACAAATAACCAACACCATGACGTACTTATTAAAAAGTGGGTTGTTTTCATAAGAAGCTTGAAATTAATTTTATAGAACATTATTATTGGTTTTGGTCTGATGCAAATAGGGTTATTCTAGCTTTATGCTTCTGTTACACAGAGCAGAATGGAACAAATACCTTGCGTTCTAATGGAATTGAACAAAGTACAAGAAACATTCTTTTTTTATTACGGCTTTTTTCAGCAATAGTTGTCATATGCAGACATAACGTTTATTTGCTTTTCTCTGACAATTTCAGCTCCCCATCTCTGGGGAAATAAGAAATCGGTAAAACATTGTCTTTGCCTTTTAGAAGCTGGAGTCTGGGAGAGAAAAAGCAATGCAGTATTGCTTCTGCTGGCTTAGCCAGCCAAATCTATTTCTTCCACCATTTTTTTTCTTTTCTCTTTTTTTTTTTTTTTCTGATTCTTCGAAGACCTTTGTTGGCTGGCTGTTCCTTCAGCTTTCTGGCATGAACACACCCCAAAACACAGCATTGCTGTATAGAGGGGCCTTCTCCGTGTCTATTCCCTCACAGTGAAAAAAGATGAGATGTTCAGAGAGCAGACAGCATGTGGCTTGTTCCAGAAGCCCTGTTCCCTTTCAGCGAGGAGCATCAGCTTTTGTATGCCAAGGACACACAGCTGAAGATGGCTGCAGCTTACCCTGTAGGACACAGTACTCCTTAATTTCCCTTTGATCCATGATTATTTCAGCTTTGCCCTATTTCCTGTCTCCTTATCTGTTTCACCTGATGTCTGATATCAACAGTACAGCAGCTACTTTCTGCCTACATAAGTTCCCATCCTCTTTCTTCTGATCACAGTAATCAAAAATTCTGGCATTAAGGATGATAACCTGCGTCTCTTCTGTGCTCTGACAAGGTATGCCTGTGTAGTCAGATGCATGAGATGATCTAGGTCTGCCTGTGCTCGAAGTTAGAAGGGTATCAGCCAGGTCCTTGCTTAAAGGAGCATGCAAGGTCACTAACAGGCCTCCTCATGGCCTCCACATGCTTCCTCAGGAGTCTGATTAACGAGTCTCACAGCTAAGAATTCTAATATCTCTGGAATAAGCTTGTGTCCCTGGCTGAAGCACATCTCTTTCCCT
>NW_010266199.1:23289-57452 GCF_000690775.1 Eurypyga helias
GGCAGACAGAAGTGTGAGTTAAACGGCTGCTCTGTAGAAGAGAGCTTTTCTGTTTCTGTTCTTATCTGGTCAACATGCTCTGAACGGTCTGGACTTGTTCTACATAAGGTTTACCATTTTCTGTTCTTGGAGATTGGCAATATCAGCATTGCTTGGTTTTTAAGACAGATCTTGTTCAGCCATCCATTGCATCATAGCTTCTGCTAAACTTTCTTGTGTTCATGCAGTAATTTCTTGGATAAGAAATACTGATTATACTTAATTGGTGTTATTTAATGTTGTTGAATTTTTGTTGTTGAATGTATACAAAATTGAGAATGTGATGCCTGGAGATGGAATCACTAGTGAGCTAACTTGCTTTGACAGCTTTTTATTTTTAATACAGTTATTTAAAACCAATTGTACAGGGGTTTCTCATTCTCTAGTAGAAAACAGGTTTGTCTTCATGCATGACAGCTGACAGCGTGATGCAAAATGTCAGAGGTAATTAGTACACCACTGTTCTCAACCCTTGTGCAAATCTTCCTGAGAAGTACTTGGCCACCCAAAGCAGCCATGCAAGAAAACACATGAGCATATTGTGACTAAGCTCCAGGGAGTAATGTGCTAAAGTAATCTACATTTATGCATAGTCTCTTCTGCTATGCATAAGGGATACCTTTCAGTAACCTTGATTCCCCTGAATCTGTTTGCTTCATGATTTTGTTAAACACTTGGTCTTATGGGCATAGACTTCTGCCGTTCTCCTTTACCATGGACTTGTTATAATCAATTTCTATGCTAAACTGTTTTTTCTCTTGGTTTGGTCTTTTGCTTGATTAGATAAATGCATTTCTAGGATTTCTAGGGCAAATCTATGCATATGCAAGTTTAAACTTTAGGTTCTGTGATCATTCATACCCGTGACATTTCATTCTGTTCGACTTCAGTAGAAATCCAATTTTGAACAGAAAAGCAGAGTGAGAAAAGAGCAGAAGAAAAATCATGAAAAGCCGAGATGAATATTCGTAGTGAAGCCTTTACCCACTTGCAATTGTACAGCACCAGCTTTAGGTAGTAGGGTTTTACACTTTCACACTGATAAAATGAAAACTGGCAATTCTATTCCTAATAAATGCATTTTAAATACTGAGTTCCACTTGCCTCTTATGAATTTACTACTTTTTTCTGGCACCAGAGAAAATTGGAATAGAAAGATTCCAGGAAACTAAATATAGGCCAGATCTTAGACCTCAGACTTTTTGCACTGTTGCAGTACCTGAAAGGGAAGATAAAAATAGCTGTGTGTCCTCTTTATATTGTCCTCTGTCTTCCACTTTTCTAGTGCTTGAAAAGTAGCTTGAAGACTTATATGCTGCTACTGTCTCGATTGAGATATTCTCCTAACTAGGGTTCTCTGGAAGAGTTAGGTAATGTGCTGGGATCCTTTGGGCCAAGAGAAACTCCCATGTGCTTCCTAAAACTGGCCACTTGAAAGGCCATTCTACAGCACAGAAATGAATTAGTGGAAGTGGTATTAAGTCCATTTTACTCCATCCACTTTAGAGATTGCTGTGTCAAAATGGTTTGTCAGGAATAGCTTGTTCAGTGACAGCACTACAGAACAATCCTGATACGACCTATAGACTAGAACAAAGGGGTGCAGTGGAAAAATTTTTCAGTACAAACAGCATAAATCCTAAATTAATTTCTAAAATAAAATATAATAAATGGACTGAGTGCATAACGCATTCATATTGCTGAGTAATAATAATACTAACAATTATGCTACAACAGAGTTAGATTCCAAAGTTCCTGATTTTAAGACAGTTCAATAGCTGCATAGTACAAAATTGCTAGGGAGTTTTCCTTCAGCCAGGATTAAGCAGGTTACTTTGAGATCTGGTTGAAACCATAAGTTTAATTAGTTATTGGTCCAGGGCACAAGACTTCTGATAAAGCAGAGTCTGTGGAAAAGAAAAAATAAAATTAAATTAACTTTTCTTTTCCCAGGAAAATTAATCAAGTACTGGTTGCTTCTAATGGGTTTTGGCCCTGCTGCCTTGCCCACACTTACCTGATCTGCTAATTAGGCTACCTGTCATCAAGAGATGATCAAGCCTCCTTGTAAAAAGGAGTCCCTGCAGAGACTGCCTGACTGCCTTAGGCTGGAAGTTTTCAAAACCAGTTAGGGAACGTGAAGCAAAATAGAGAGGATGGAGCTCAGGAGAAATTAATAAATACAAAAGGAACACGGATTTGCAAGCATTTTAGGTACTAAGATGTGGCTATAATTGTAATATTTTATTAATCTTCTACTATATAGTGAATTTTCTTTCTTCATCTCTTTAAAGATATGAGTCTGTGTTCACTAAAGTCAATGGGCAAGCTTCTATGGGCCAGATTTATAAAGTTGTTTTGACAGGTAGATCCCTATCAGAATTAGGCTCCTAGATGCTATTGAAAGCCTCACTAGGTGCTAATCTGCAGCCCGAAGCAGTTTTAGAATTCACCATACAATCATTTTCATTAGGTCTGTGATCAGGTCTTCATCATCCAGGCTAAGGAAGAAAAGTTGGATGATTTGAATAACGCACAGAACATATGTAATTTAGACAGTAGTAAAATCCAGTGAGAGTAAAAAGGAGAAAAGAAAATCCCTAATAATAATGCAAATATTCTTGAGATTCCAAATCCCCTAGGTGTCCTGGTTTGTGAGTTCAGCTGTGGTGTTTAGTTGGATGATATATACTGAGATTCACTGAAACATCAAAATAATTCCATTTCTAAAATCATTCCAGTTTTTTTAACTACACTAGTTAAGAACTGGTTTAAAATTAACTTGATCCATAGAAATCCAGCACCCATTGTGGGTGCCAGATAGACTTCAGTCTGCAGCAAAAGCTTGTGGGGAGGAATGGAAGACTGAATTCTCTTTGAGCTCCATGGTTGGGGCGATGATTCCAGCTATCTTCTTTCCTTCTGGAGCTAAATTCTTAATGCCATTATTGAAGTTAGTGAGAAATTACTATTCAAATAAGTGCTCGCATAAGATCATAAAGAATTGTCATGTGTGGTCAATGCAAGGTCCAGTTATGTGCATATTCTGTCTCGGACATTAGCCAAAACTATAGAGCTAGGCAAGAATATAGGAAATGCAAATGTGCGGTTTCATCTAAATAATCTTCTAGCCCGCAGAACTTTGCAAACCTAAGAATTCTTGAACTGGAGACAATAGCTGTCTACTTAATAGTTCTTGATGGATGTTTTCCATTTATGATTTGTTCAATTTCCTTTTGAACCCTGAGCTTTCCTATGTCTTTGGAAATCTCATCCATGGAATCACCACTGGCACTACCTTTTCCTCTGGTGGTAGGAAACATATTACAGCCATCATGGGAGTGACCAGGGAAAGTAGGAAGGGGTTGTATCACCTGCTTCGCATGGAGCTTTTGTGTTCTACGAGCTCATAGCAGCGCTGTGCTTGCCACAGATTTCTCCTGCCTGCAGGTTTCTGTGCAGTCTGCACAGCCCTCCACCCCACAGCACGGTCAAAGGCAGGCCAGGGTATAATCTCCAGCAGGCTGATCTTCGTGACAGTTACTGAAGAGTGATATTCTACAGAACTGCTGGACTTGATCACCTCCTAGACAAATGAAATTAAACCATTATTGAAACTCCCTGGAAGGGAACATTAAACTTTTTCTATTAAATTAAACTCCTTGGTCAAAGTGGAAGATTCAAAGCAGACACTGTATCAGTGGCTAGAGAAGATAATTATCCCTGAGGTAGTGAGAGAAAAATCATAGCAATTGAAAATTCATACCCAAGAGAACAAAACTTTCTCTATGAGAAAATCTTTTAGTGGAGCCTTAGAGATTAGAAAAATCAAGTTCATATACAGTATAAAGATGATCATATGCTCCTCTGCACTGTTTTATTGAAGCTTCATATTGTGTGATACTGTGATACAATACCTCTTTGGGTTTTTTCTTTTTTTTAAACCCTGCACTAAACAAAATTACAAGAACAATTTTTTTCTTATGCTCTTTCTCCTGGATTAAGAAACAGTACCTAGATTTTAAAATTGTTTTGACTGGGAGGGGATGGGAGAAGGGGAGAGTTGTGTTGTGTTCTGTGTCTTTTATTGGTAGGGCTAAGTAAACATAGGGTGTGCAGTTTTAATATTCTATTTGGGGAGTGGTCCCATTCAGATATGATTTGCATACACCGGTGGTGATTCTCTGCCCTTTTGTACAATTTTGCATTGGGAGCTAAAGAGTGGTGCTCTCACACTGTTGGTGTCCCTTCAGGCAAATGTGCTCGAACACCTATTAAACTCCCATTATTGAGGAAGAACAACTGCTTTAGCATGTATTATTTAAGTTTCTTTGTTCTGCTGCTGACATCATCATGGCAAGTAGTGTCTTTTAAGCTGAACGACTATTCCCGATCAAGCAGTTTATCAGTTGGTTTCAGTTGTTCCATATTTAATTTCCATTATTGATCAGCCTGTGGATAAAATGATTGCTGACCCTCCATGAGAACATCTGTTTAGGAGTGTTCTTGGTGTTTGTTTACTCCTTATCCTCACAGTCTGAAACAAATATTTATCTCAATATTAGGGTCTGCACACGTAATTCAATCACCATGGCTTAAAAAGTTGTCATCTGCCAGCTAAGGCATATGAACATGTCCATATGCATGTTTTTAGCACTAAGCATTCTGATTGCTTTACTCTGCAGCTGATGAGTGACAATTTGCTGGTTGTTCAGTCACTTGGGATCATGTGTCTTAACCCCAAGAAAGGACTTTTACAGCTGAGTATTAATCACCAAATTTAGGGAAGTTTTAGAACCCTAAAAAAAGCAGGAAGTATTGGATACCTTGGGAATTAATATTCACTGATCTGTCTAGATCTTTACCAACAAGATCTATTGTTGACCCACGAATTGTATCTTCATACCTCCATTTCTTTCTTGGCATGCCTCTATACCAGGACTTAGAAGGAAATAGTACAGCTGGCATCTGGGCTTCCTGGATAATTTATTTAGATCCAGAACTTCAGAATCCTTTTAGGTCCTTTTATGGACCCATACCAAGCTTCAGGGATCTGCTAACTGTGAGTGTGTCTGCCGTGTGGATTAAACAGTGTGGGTTAGCTGCAGTTTCTTCACGTATCTACTGACTAATCTTAATGTTTGGTTGTCATGAGAAAATTGAAAGAAGAGAGTTAAATATTTAATTGACAGATGAGAAGTAAGTAGGAAAGAAAAAATTGTTATCTTAGTAATAAAGTGGAGGTTTCTGCAAGGTGCAATTTCCCTCTCAAAATAAGTAGTTCCAAGAAATGCATAATAAATATGAGTGTGAGATGTGAAAGTGATTAGAGCACTGTTGAATTAATGGGGATACTCTTTGCCTGTATTTGTCTCACGGTTTCATTCTTTCACTTACAAATCATAGGAGGTTTGTTACACATTCTCTTACTCCAAGCACAAGTAGCTTATCAAATGCCATATGTAACGTGCCTATGAGCTGCTTGTGGTCTTTTCTTGTATCTAAGTCTTAGCATAAGAAATGCCAAATGACAAAATGCTTCACATTAGACTTAGGGCTAGAAATACAACAGTCTTTCAGTAATGATGTACGATGAGACTTATGCAAACATGATGAAAAGATCTCAGTGGAATTTTGCTCAAAAATGTTTCCCTTATGGGAGCATCCTATGGAACCAATTAAGAAAAAACCAAGAGGATTCTATTGAATTTGTTCCAAACAGCTAGTGTACATAATAAAGAGCAATTGCTCTTTTTTGTAGTTTTTTTTTTTTTTTAATTTTAAATCATCCTTTGGAAGATGATGAATAATTATCTCTCTGCTGGCAAATCTCAGGGGATGGTTTTAAAAATCTGTGTAAAAATTTCCCATAGGAATTAATTTCTATAGGTTTGTTCAATACCACCGTATTCTTTAGGACAGTTACTAATTTCTTTTGTGATGCATTTGAGAATTGAGTTTTTACACACAGGCTAGCCAAACCTTGAAGTAAAAGAGCCACATACTTTCAGAATTTTGGTTCCTTCAAAAATCCCCTTCATGTCCGTACTCGAAAAATCACCTTTACTATACTGTACACTAAAAATTGTCTGGGTAATAGCTAAGATGGTGATAGGCTACAATTTAAAAAAAATTGCTAAGAATCTCTAGTATATCCTCAAAATTCTTTGTACTCATTCCACTTAGCTGTCTGATGTAACTCTTGTGTTCTGTCTGCTCTCTTTTCAGAATTTTGCTCAGTTCACATCTGTGCACAGGTCACACAGATCCGTTAATTACCCCTGCGATGGGAGTTTGGTGTAGGCAAGCTGACTTGTTCAGGCTAGTTCAAGTAGCTCAGCCCAGCACCGTGTTGTGCCATGTAAACTCAGTGCTGAGTCCTGGATTGCCTTCCACAGGCCATCACATGTGGGCAGCAAAGCTGCTCTGGCACAGAAGAACTTGAATGGTATTTAACATCAGCAACTCGTTCTAAAAAAGTTTCAGTGGGTAGAGTGGACCCAGGCCCAGTAGGATGAATAACTATGTTTTAAAGAATATTGTGGGTTTAATCTATGTAGGAACGTGTCCCTGTGCTATGTGTCACCATTTCAAATTCTGTGCACATCATGATACAAAATGTCAATATGGCTAAAAGATTCATTGTTTTTCTGATAGCTAATAGTAGTTAATAATCTGGAAATTCAGTATTGGGAAGGAGGTGTTTGAGTAGTAGTAGCTCCTTGCGGGAGGGAAGAGCAGCTTTTCCCCTATCCTGAAGGGTTAGTTTCTTTCCTACCATCATTTTCTGCACATTTTTCCCAACTGGTGGTATTCCTTTCCATTCTATAGAACCTTTTATATTTGCAGCTTTCTACTTCTCCTTGCTGACCGTTAACTTCCATGTTTCATGTAAAACCTGTTCTTGATACAGGCTGATGCGGACAACATACACTATTAGGGGAGTTTTGTCAAGCTTTGCCACAGAGTACCTGGGGCCTTGGCACCCTATATAATCACGTTCTGTTTCAAGTTGCTTATTTGGAAATCTTATGTAACCATGGAGTTAACGCTGGAGATTGCAGAAAAGACAACCTGAGTGGAAGACTTAGAATGAGGGACTTCTGTAACGAGCAACATACTATAATTACAAGGCTCAAACAATTGAGACTTGAAATATTCCTGGGCTACCTGCCTCGCTTCTGTGCAATGGGCAAAAAAGGCTGTGTTGTCTGAGCGTGCTTATGTAGCCAAGGAGCTTGACAGGAGGTGCAGGTGACATTTGTCTAATCAGAAAAGAAGAATTCAAGCAGGCATGATCATAAAAAATGTGTTATAGAAGAAAGACAACATTAGTCTCAGGTGCTAGGATTTGGTATACAACAATGAAACTATTTGGATACAGGTTGCCCAGAGAAGCTGTGGATGCCCCATCCCTGGAAGTCTTCAAGGCCAGGCTGGATGAGGCTTTGAGCAACCTGGTCTAGTGGAAGGTGTCCCTGCCCATGGCAGGGGGGTTGGAACTAGATGATCTTTAAGGTCCCTTCCAACCCAAACCATTCTATGATTCTATATATACAGAGTATATCAGAAAATACTGGTCTTTGAGCCATTCAAGGTCTCTACAAAAACAATGAAGTAGGAATGCTTTAAGTTAATTATTCCATTAAAGGAGAACATAAACCTTTTCTTGGCTTGCAAAAAAAAGAAAGTTAGATGTAACTCAGTCATCTCACTTTTTTTCTCACATTTGCAAAAGCTGAGATCTGGAAGCAGACTTGGCATTTGAATAGCCTCTTCATGTAACTCTTCAGGTCAATCACAACTCCTGTAAACTGGGGTTGCACAAAATGAATGCACTTAAACAAGGGTCTGGTGCCTGCCAACCCTAATGAGGCATCATCGATCAGAGTCTTACACTGCACAGCACTAATTACCATACTTAATGCACCCAGTCCATGTGTCGCCTCACAGATCTTGCCTTCATCCCCTCCTTTTAACCAGCTTCTCCCTCTCCCACCGCTTCCTCGGTATCCTACCTTCTTTATACTAGGACCTCTGTCTTTCTGTAAATTGCCACCTTTTGACCTTAATTCCTCTTTCTTCCTATGCTCTTATGGGCCCTAACCATGGTGATACTGAGAGGAAGTGTTCCACTTATCCCACTGGATGTGTGGGCTCAGAAATAAATTATTTCAAGGTAACTAGCTATACTGGGATAACTTTCAAAGAGTGACATCTTATTAGTGTAGTGCTCAGCCTCTTACAGACGTAAATCTGACCCCCTTTTGAATATGCTTTGGAGTAAGGAGAGAATGAAGGCTCACACTCTTAGGGTGTCTTCCTGTGCACCTTGTCCCTGAGATAAGCATACACTACTGCTTTCAGGTACAGCTAAACTTCCCCTCTATTGTATAAAAGCAGTCACTATCGAGGACCTGATGAACCAGAGCTGCTTCCCTACATGTAACTGGATTCTGTGTCAATTTGTGGCCTTTGATATGAACATCTATGTTAGATAATGCATGACGCATCCGTACTGTCCCTGAAAGCACGGGCCAGGCCAATGCAGCCTGCTCACTGACCTGTGCCTCCACCTGGCCAGAGGATGACGCAGCACAGCTGCTTACAGGGTGTGCAGCACAGATCTTCTGGGATGTCTGCCTGACATCAGGCATCTTAATCTGACTCCAGGAGGGTATGGCATATTTACAATGGGCAGATGATGAAAGCAGACCCATTCAAATGGAGGTACCTCAGTTGCACCTAGAATTGCGAAGCAAGTTAGGAGGACTTTCTCTTTCAACTAACAGGTTTTATGCTACAGGCTTGTAAAAAAAATTTGAGGTGAGAATAAGTATGTGTTTCAGTGCAGTATTCATTGTCCTTTTCTCTAAGCCTGAAAAAAGTTTCTTTAAAGAAAAGAAAAAAATCAATCTGTGAAGGAATTGTCATTCTAAAAGAGCCACCTGGTTCTGAGGTAGATGTGCGGTGGAAACATATATTCTTCTCCACCCTGCTGATACTTTTAGAAATAAAAATAGTTGTTCTGTTTGTCCTTCAGCATTTTATTGAGCCAGGGCTTCAGAGTCTGGTTCACTTTGAATTCACACTTAATGAAGCATAAGTTGTATTAATAGCAGCTATTAAATCTGGATAGTGTAATAGAAATTTCAACTGGACACGTGAAGTCTGACAATGGCTTAAGTAGCAAAGACTGGCAATGCCCAGTTGTGATGCACTCCAGAGATTTCAACTCAGTTCCTAGTGACATTGCCCATGAATCACTGCCCACCTAAGCAGAAGCCTCTTTCTGGGTGAGAAACACCTTTATAAGAATCAAGGGTGTTTCATCAACAGTATCAGTGAGGCACAACGCACAAACACTTTCAGAGAATCATGGAAGAATATAGAAGAAAAAAAAATCCAGCGTGTGTTAGAGGCCAGCCTGCCCGCTTACACAAGCTATGAGAATATTTTTAATAGTCAACTCTCCAGTTTTGAGGATAATTGAGGGGCTTTGATATCTTGGATTCTCCAGGGGCTTTTAGTATTTGCTGGGAAGATCAATACCAAAGCATAGAGAGATGGGTAACAAAAGCATCCCAAGGACTGAGCGGAGACGATCCTCATTTGCTATAGACAGCACTGTCTGTGCTAATACGCTGTGCAAAACACAAGTGTGTGGAGCATTGAACGGAGATACCCAGCCTGGCTTTATACCTAAACCAGCTCAGGCACAGCAGCCTTGACTAGCCTGACCTCTGTGCTCTGCAAACACATCTGCTCTGCTTGGCAGACCGGAGAGTTAGGGCACCTGTATTTATTTGGCAGTGCACCTCAGCTGCTTTTCCAATCCAGCTGCCTTTGCGTCAGGCCATCTTGGGACCTGCTTCACCTATGGTGCTGTTTATTCACAGATAAAGTGCTAATAGATAATCTGAGTTGATTATACTTGTCGAGTCAGAGGGGCTAATGAGTGGCTTTCCTTCCCATCTCATCCTCTGTACCAAAAGATCCAAAATACTTTACCGAGTTAACAAATCAATGTATGAAGTACATTACACAAGCAATGCTTGTATTGTTTCATCTAGTTATTGATCTTTGCTTGTTGTCTGAATGAAAACCTTAGTTTAAGGCTGGATATTTACTGAGAACTATGGGAGAAGAAGGGGAGAATAATATATAAAGAGACAAAAATTCTACTGATGCAGGTAAGCAGAATCTGATAACCCCAGCTGATACAGTGTCCAATTTGGATTCTTCGTTTTTAAAGTCTAGAAGTCCATTATCTTGCATACGCTGGCTGTAAAAAAACCCAGGAGCAAGAATATGAATAGGTGAAATCTAGATACTCGGGGAACAACGTGACTTCTGTCACTCACAGAGGTTCATTGGGGATCTCATCAATGTGTATAACGTCGGAAGGGAGGGTATAAAGATGAGGGAGACTGGCTCTTTGCAGGGGTGCCCACTGACGGGTCAAGAGGCTATGGGCACAAACCAAAACACAGGAGGTTCTCCCTGAATGTCAGGAAACACCTTTTTACTGTGGGTGTTACTGAACACTGACACAGACTGAGCAGAGAAGTTGCAAACCTGCATCCTTGGAGATATCCAAAAGCCATCTGAATATGGTCCTGGGCAGCCTGCTCTAAGTGTAGGTGACCCTGCTTGAGCAGGAGGGCTGGTCACTGACCTCCAGTGGTCCCGTCCAGATTCAGCCATTCTATGATTCTGTGATGCATCGCTAACACCACCGTTGCCTACACATTACCAGGTCAATAGTAAAATGGTTTAGCCGTAGTGTCTTAACAGAGGCTGTAGGTAGCAATCAGTGCGTGTCTTGAGGAATCTATCTATCTCGTGTGACTTTCTAGCGATGCCATGAATCTCCTGATGTAGTCTGACGAGGCATTTTTAGGCTTCCTTGGACTGTAAACTATTTTACAACAGTGATTCAACCGGAGAAGATTTCTGATCTCCACTGGTACCCATACCACAACTCTCATTAATGTTATTGCAGTTAAAATTTCACCTTTTAGAAATCTCAAAGGCTGTTTTTTCTAAAGCAAACTGATATTTATGTTTTAAGAAGAAAATATCAGTGGTGTAAAGAAAAAAAAGTCTGTAATGAGTGTAATGCTTTCCTGTGTGTTAATGTCATGTGAATACAAAGTGGTCCCAGTAGTCACACATGCTGCTTTAGTACTTCTGTACTTACACGTACCAGCCACCTCTCTTGCTCCGTGTATAGATTTGCACTGCAAATGCAAATACTCCCAGTATAATTGAATACACAGTTGCTTTCCTTGACTGTGAATATGAGCAAAACCTGTTTACATGAACATTACATCTGAGGACTGTGGCCGAATGCTGAATAATTATATTTTAAATTGTAGGAAAACATTAGTTAATGTCACCTGACCTCAACAGAAATCAGTACAAAGGAAGACAGTGGTCCCTGTATTTAAGACACATTATTTTTTCTGTGATTCCACCACGGCCTGAGAATGTGCAGAGTTTCCCAATGCAGAGGCCAACTAGCAAAGCTGCTTTTTAACCTATTATTGTTTTTAAAACCTGTATTAAGAGTCATGCCCAGTGTCCAAAGCAAGGTCAACTCTTGTTCCTCTGTACTTCAGTGAGTCTCCTCAGCACTCCAATGAGTCATTCCTTCTCTTTTCCCCTCAAGAATTTGACTGACCTAGGTTTTGTTTCTTCTTCCTTTAATGCTCCCTCATCCATCTCCGCATTACAATCATATTCACCACTGTTGCCTCTGAAGGTCAGGATAACAGGTCTGTCAGATCTAATCAGTCTGGAACTTCCCTCCACAACTCAGACTGCTGCAAGTGGTGGGATGGCAATGTTGAGACTGTCTTAGTGTTTATTCTGTGTGTTTTCCTCCAATACTCGTAGGCTAAGAAAGAACAGGCTGCCCATCAGTGTATGTGCCTGCGTGTGTTATCTGTCTAGTGGCTATTGGTTTTCACCACACAGGGTTTCTGAAGCAGCTGGTGAATAAGGCTGATGTTTCTGGATGAGACGGTCAGATGATGGTCAAAATGGTCTTCAGAGGGTGATTGTTCAATGTCTTGTGAAAGCTATCTCACATTGAAGTGCAACAAAATGCAACCACCTCTGGAATGACGAAGCAGACGTTTTAAAATCCTAGCTAATTTCTTGCTCTGTCACCCTTAAATGAAGATAGAAGTTAGGTTTAATTTTCCCCCTGATAATTATTCCACTTAGAATGGAGGTATTTAGAAAACAATACAATAAATATCTGTCTTCACTGACAAACAGCAAGCAAAAGAACTTGGGTTTACTCTAGACTTTTGAAACAGCATAAATAAAATTGATGCTTCCTGCTTTAATAGGCTTTGCCTCAACATTTATTTTGGCTAAATGCCTCAGCTTTGCCTTGGCATTTACCTGAGCAGCAGACGACTAATATTCTGCAACAATATTCTCTGAAGTGTCTCTCTTAGCTATTATTCTAAATGGGACTTAAACCAGCTGTTCAGAACAAATGGCATTTACCTGTTGTGAAAAGAAACCTAAAAATGACAGTGCTGCCATTGAACTGGAGAAACATATGGGATACAGCCTCTGAATTCAAACTCTTGCTCATGCTAATTTCAGGGATTTCTACACTACTTTCCCAGTTTCAAGTCTCTCACCAGCTATGTGGTTATTGTCTTCTAAACATGTGTACAGTGGGAATGCAGTGCTGATGGCCCACAGTTTGATTTTTAGATGGAAGCCCTGTTCTTACATTTTACCTGTCTCTGGGAGCATCATAGGTCTAATTTAAAAAAAAAAAAAAGTCACATTCTACTAATCACTGGAATGAGGCCTCTATGGTAGGAGGATCACCTTGTCAAAGTGAAAGCAGTCATGGACATTTAGATTTTACTTTTTATAAAACGTAATGTGCTATAAGAAGCTATAGGAATTGTGCTATTTCAAAACTCTTGCTGTTCTGCCGTGATTATTTGAAGGGAATTTATAACGTTATCCTTTTTCCTTGGAAAGGTCAGAATAGGAAGACTTTTCAAACCCTCTAATTAAAAAAACAGAATACAAAACCCTTGGTTTTTTTTTCCTCCTCCAAGTAGTGATTGTGGTCGCTAGTGATTTTTGTGTCTAGTACACATCTCTGCCAATGTCTCCTTGCAATGCCATTAACTTTAGTGCAGATGGCATTTTACAAGACCTTGGGAAATTTGGAGATCGCTGTGTGTTAATCTTGTTTCACCAATATCTGTTACTCAGATTAATTTTTCTCTCTGAACTTCTGCTGCAATTCTCCTTAACTTGAGGAGGTAGTGGATTTTGCTCAAGTCCCTGCTGAAAAATTTGCCATCTTTAGGAACTTCCCTGCTGGGAGTCACTCTTGGATTCCCCTGGTGATCCTTCCCTTAAGGCATTTCAAGCAGAAGCAGCCAGGGAGATTTAAAACATGCCTGTGGTCTTATTTACTAGCTTGTTCCATTTTGGTGAAAAACATCCGACTGTAACTTCTTGCTTGGGGAGACTGAGAGAAGAGGCAGGAAGACTGCGAGTGCTGCTGATCTGGTCAGGCAGCGGGGTTGAAGCCAGGGGAAAATAAATATTTTCCATAAAGCCATTGCTTTAGTAAGTCTGCGACAGTGAGTGTACGTGGTAG
Organism: Eurypyga helias; assembly: GCF_000690775.1. Taxonomy (NCBI): domain Eukaryota; kingdom Metazoa; phylum Chordata; class Aves; order Eurypygiformes; family Eurypygidae; genus Eurypyga; species Eurypyga helias. The sequence continues at coordinate 36,983 of NW_010266199.1, forward strand.
GAGGCAGCAAACCTTGAAGACTCCAGTTTCTGCTGTAGTCTGCATTCAATTAACTTGTTGTAGACAAACTGGAGTAACTGTAAATCAAAACCTCTAGACCACTAAGCTTTTTGTTGGCTGCTGTACTCTGCAGAATAATCTGCATCATGACAGGAAGGCAGATATAAACCTGTTGGTCCTAAATCTGTTCCTGCTTACATTTTTGCGTCTCTGTGTGTACTGGTATATCATTTGACCAACTGCAACTTTTAAAAAACATTGATATCTATGAACACTTATATACAGTATATGTCACAAGAGAGCCAACTGCTTGTTTACGTTACCTGCTATAATACTTGCTACTATCTTACCTTGCACTTGACCTGGGGACTAAGACCAGCTTCTAGGTTCATGTTTTCGGTGTGGCAGAGGAGTGACGTACATTGTCGTAGTATAGGCAATAACTTGCAAATAAATGGAAAGGCCGTTTGTATCAGTTAACTTTTCATTTTCAGTTTTTCTTCCTAGTCTGTCTTGTGTGTGGAACTAGGAAAAAAATGCTAAAGTTTTGTGCCTCTGTGTTAGGAGGTTTTCAGCTTCCTAAATTGAGGAAGATTTAGCATACTGTTTGACTACTTGGGATATCTTTTTAGACAGACTTAAACCACTGCGATTTGTTAAAAGTTTTCCAAAGCCAGGAAGGCAGGTCATGGAAGTCGTTAGAAATCCTGCAAAGGCAACAACAGCTTGGAATTATGAATAGATGAAATAATGAATAGAAATTATTTCTGTTAATAAAATTGTAAGTAAAAATTATTGTCTGTTATATAATAAGAAATAATTATTTGCAGAGAGACTTATAAATATATAAAGGTTCAGTAGCACATATTTCTACTGATTTTTCAGAAGCCCTTCAAGAAATCTCTAAGTGAAATATGTGACAACATTATGTCTTTGTTATTAACAGACAATGTTTTTTAGTATTTATTTATGAATAGTCACAAAGGGAAGAAAATTGTAGGGTAGAAAATTTTAGGATCCTTTCCTGGAGCTCTTGTAATTAATTTTGTTTTGTTTTTGTTTTTTTTTTTGAATCATTTCAGTTTCATTGTGATTGATTAGGTCTAGACTCTGGACCTCAGAAAAGCACATGCTGAATTATTGATAGGAGTTACAGCCCTTTAAATTGCCAGAAACAAAATGTATGGTCAAAATCGGCGGTGTCTTGCATGTCTTTTCAGGTTATTGCATAGTAGACCTCTGTCTTGTATTAAGAGAGAGTGCCAGGAGTTAATGCTTACTCTGGGTGAGACTAATCTGACACAATTTTCTTTATTTCCTCTTTTATTTTTTTCTTCTACCTGATGAAACATAAAGAAGTATAAACTCAGACTGCACTGAAGGATGAGAGGAAAGACAGGCAGGAATAGGTCTCTAAGGAGGGAAGGATAATTAGATTTAAAAACTATTTTTTTTCCTATTAAGAAAACAGGCCTTGGAGCTATACAAGCTGATGATGGGCACAGCCTTGCTTGGGTGGTGCAGTCAGCACAGCTACTCCTAAGTAATATTTCCGACCCTCAGGAAGCTTTAATATTAAAACGTGAAAATGACCATATTTAATCACATGTTATGCTCAAGGGAATAACCTTTCAGGAGTGCAGCAAGGGTTATTTAAATCTGTCTTCTTGGTTCCTTAGGTAAAGGAAATGGAACTTTATACCAAAGTCAAGTTCATGTGAATTAGAGTACGAGGGATTTACGAAGCCCTGGCTACTGTAAAACTCAATCCTCTTGCAGGCTGTTAGCAGAGAAGATGAAATCATGGAACAATAGATCTCAAAAACTATGGGGCAGTACTGCTTAAAGCGAAAGCATTTAGTCAGTAAACATAACCACAGTAACCTTTGTAAACTACTACAGCACAGAATCCGAGTCAGTTAGGTTGGGCATGATGTCTGGGTGATCTGCTCCAACCCCTACTGCCCTTCCACCTCAAAACAGCGCCAGCTTCAAAGTTAGACCAACGGTAAAGTTAGTTCAGGGCTTCAACTTGTTAAGTTCTGACTGTCTCCGTGGATGGAGGTTCCCCAACCACCCTGTGCCAATGTTTGATGAGCCCCGTTGCGAATTTCTGTATAATTGCAATTCCCTTTGCTGTGACTTTGATCTGTTGTCTCTTGTCCTATCAGTTGTGGCATTTAGTTTTTAGTTCAGCTCAGTTGTTCAGTCCTTTCCTCCTGGGAACGCCTGACCACCAGGTAGCTGGGAACAGCAATTAGATCCTTCCTCAGTTACTTCCAGGCTGTGAAAATTCAGCTCTCAGCTTCTTTTCATCTGTTTTCTGCTCCACATCCCTTACAGGCCTGGTGGCCCTCGACTGGATTATCCAGATTATCCCTACTTGAACTGTGGAACTCAAAGTGGGACACAAAATTTTGGATACAGCCTTGCTAATGCCTGATTCAGGGAATAATCACCTCCTTTGGCCCATTATTATGCTCTTACTGATGCAGCCAGTCTGAGACCAACAAAAGGGTACACTGCTGACTCAGGTACGCTTTGCCCACCTGAACTCCCCTCCCCTGGGCGTCGTTGCAAAATGCTGCTTTCTACCCCTTCAGCCTCCCCCCTGGCCTGTTGCAGGGGGTCATTCTATCCCAGGCATAGAGCTTCACACTTGCCGAGCCAAAGTGTTGTCAGCCCATTTCTCCAGCCCGGTGAGGTCCCTCAGAACGGCAGCTCAGCCCTCCAGTGTCAGTGGCTTCCTCCATCCCCTTGGTGTCATTCCCACAGGAGATGTCTGTAATGGAAGGCAGACTGACCAGGCACACCTGGTTGCAAGGTTCCTGCTAGTCAAAGGCAGGAACAGTCAAAAAACAGTGTACAGTCAAAAACTGTGCACAAGCACAAGAAGACAAAGTGTAAATTATTTTATAGGCTATTTAAGGCCAATCTTCAAAACTGGAAACAATCACTCAGGTATATATTTCTCATTTTATGTACAGAATGAGTTTTGTTCTGCAGCCTTAATAACAACAGGTCAATAAGATGCTAAAAATGAATATCTGCCAGCTGTTCATTCATATTTAATTTGCTCTGAATGAGTCATTACATATTTTGACTTGGAAAAAATTCATGTTTACTAAGAGGTCTTTTAGGCAGTTGCACATGTTTATAGATAAGTATGCTACACGGTACATACACCTGACCTTCACAGAAGCACACATTTTTGATGTATATCTTAATCGTATAGGCAAAGGTACTTTCAAAGTATATACTCTACCCACCTATGTTTAAATAGCATTTCTAGAAAAATATTTACCATTTCTTTGTATTGGGAGGAAGTTTGGATGGTGTGTTTGTTTTTGGTTTTGTTTTGGTTTTTTTTTTTTTTTTAATTTTTATTTTAACAGCCTTTTTGGGGCCAATAGCATTTCTAGAAAAATATTTACCATTTCTTTGTATTGGGAGGAAGTTTGGATGGTGTGTTTGTTTTTGGTTTTGTTTTGGTTTTTTTTTTTTTTTTATTTTCATTTTAACAGCCTGTTAGGGGCCTTACAGTCTACATGTAACAGGAAAATCTTTTGTCATTTGTGTCCAGGCATTGTGTAATTGTAGTCTTGCAGAAGAACGTCAATCTTGTTTGCAGTTGTTAACAACAATCATCATTTCTAATCTAGATCTTCTAGAATAGATAAGAAAGTCATCTGTCAGGAGTGTGATAGGTGGGGTTAATCTTGTACTAAGCACCCAGAATAGGAGATGCCTCGAAAGGTCCCTTCCAGTTCTATGTTCAGCCTTCCCAGTATTGCTGCCCCAGGGCCAGCTGATGAATTTGGATTGCTAAGGCTCCGTTGTCTGGACGTGAGACGCAGGAAAGAGGGACTTCTGCTTGAAATCGGTAAACCTGTAAGGCTACTCTCTAACCATGACAAAACAGGATTAGGGTCACTGTCCCTTGTGTGTAGGATGCAGGCAACACTTTCCAAGAGTTTGCGAAACTCCAGCCAGCCATGGATGCTATGCCACTGGAATCAGGGGTGCAGAGTCTCAGCACGAGGCAGCAAAGGCTGGGGACAGTGATTTAGGTGTTTAGGTTAAGCTTTTCACTGAGACTTCTGAAGTGGGAGGTGGACCCTTCTGAAAATGCAGAAGAGATTAATTGCTTCTTAGACAGCTGATGTTGGGTACTTAACTGAGCATGGCTAATGAAGTGTATCTGTTGAGGTTTTATTGTAACTGGGACTTGTAAATCATATCTTATGTAATCAGTGTAACTTCCTGTTGGAGGACTAGATGGAGTCTGAGGAGTTAATGAGGACGGGAGCTCTAGACAGAGCGGGAGGCAGAAAGGGGTCAGGTGTATTCCTGTATGTGATGACATCACATGTATTACGTGTGCAAAAGTGATTCATAAGCAAATGTACTATTTTTCCCTTTGTACTGTTTCACAATTTTATAATCATCTTTCTCTTTAATCCTTTATCGTCTTTTATCAGACCAAAATGAAGTGTGGAAATAGATGGCTATTAAATGTATATACCAGCAACTCTTCAAATGTTCCCTTCCCCTTGCTTCCCCTTCCATATTCTCAGCAGAAGGATGAAAAGTTATGTAGATGCTTTAAAACTGTACTGAGTCTTTTGATACATGGCCTGTTCCTCCCTAGGAATCGGTTCGCGAGCTGACAGATATAGACCAGATATTTAACCTTTGCCACCAGAGGTGTTAGCGTTTAAGGGTTACTGTTCAGGAAATGAGAACATCCCAATCATCGGTGAAATAAAGATTACAGAACATTAACTTTATGTGAAATTCTAAAATTATATTTATTGGCCAGTTCACAGAAAGTGCCGTAGTGACCACAAAAATGAATCTGGTTTTATACATGTACAGATGTAAGGCCAAGTTTTAAAATAACAGGTCTATTTCCATTATGCATTTAATCAATTGTGTGGAAAACATCAGGATAGTAACAATCTCAAATGCATAAATGACTGTGTAAAGTGACATGATTTTTATGGAATATACCACTATGCCATGGAAGGGGTTTTATACAACCTATTCCCACTATATGTAGTTAGGTTTCCTGTACTTTACTCTGTGTCAAAATTAACTGTACGTTTTCATAAAGAAAAGTCCCTTGAAAAAAACCCAAACAAACAGCAACAAAAAAGAACCAAACCAAAAAAACCAGCAAATTCGTATCTGTGTTCAAAAATAATTTTCAGTTCATAGTCTACCTTTTTAATTGCATATAGTCATTTAATTCATCAATCTGCATAAATTGTATAGATTCGCGCTTTCATAAATGCATGTAGCATCTGCAACAAGACATTTCAAGATGTGGCTTACGACTGTTTCACATATACAGCAAGATATTTTATATAATGACCAGCTGTCCTGGACTGAAGGGTCTGTTGTTTTGAGACACACCTAAGGGTCACAACCGTACAGGATATGCTTATTTGAATCCCATCCGGCATATTTTTTATTATTAATAGAAGTGGCCACAGCTAGGCAGAGATTGGACTTCTAGGAAACAATCCCGAGCTACAAAATACATGCTACCAACTGAAGTTACTGCTCTCAACAAGAACTCACACACCAACATGGAAGCAAATCTGGGAAATGATGAACCGTGTGTGAAAAGTTCTACATTTTTGCAGGCAGACGAAGCTTTACTGTCAAGCTGCGATGAAATATGAAATAGAATTGTCAAGGGCTCAGAGCCGTCACAGTCAACATCGTGAGATTATTTCTCAGCTCTTCACAATCCTACACTCTCAGTGACATCTGAGACGTTTCATATCTACGTAGTTAATTCTAACTAGCAACAACTCCTTCCACCAAGCTCCAACAATATTCAGGGTGAATGATTCCTTCTCTGCAGCTCATCACAGCTTAAGTCATGTTTTAGTTACTTCCTGAGGAATTCTTCTTCTTTCTCTCTCGTTGCATTGCAAACTCACCTCGCAAGGCTTTATCATCTCCCCACCTGGTCTGTTAGACTGAGGTTACTCTTCAGGCAATGGCTGGCTTTGGAAAGGTGGGCAGAGAAGAGGCAGGAAGCTATAATGACACAGAGTCTTTTAGGAAATCAAAAGCTATTTCCGCTAACTTTTCTTGTCCATTGTATTAGCCAACGCCAAAGTAATCATCTTTGTTCAGTCGTGTGACCTAAACCCACCAACGGCGATTCGTCATTCCCTACAGTATTATTTGTGCGATGCAGGTTGACACTTCTTAGGGACAGAGGGAAGGGTACAGTGTCCTTACATCAACATCAAAAGGCTTGGTGTGCCTGCTCTGCCTTTTACATCAATCCCTTTAGAGCAAATGAGGAAGACAGTTTCATTTCATTTGGGTCTCAGTGATGCAGTGGGCTTTGAGCACAAGGATTTCAGTTCTGTTTTGGCTCTTGGATACAGAAGGTTGGGGTAGAAGAAGGAAACAAATCAACTAAAAGACCCAAGCTGACTTTGCAGATCTTTGCCGTTTGTCTGTGTAATCAGGCTTCTGAGCCAGAGAACGGAGGTTTGCTTGAGGCACGCTCGGAGCCCCTGCCAGTCCGTGCGCTGCGAAGCTGAACTGCAGTGTTTGGCGTGCCAGTACTCAGAAAAGTCGGCACGATTCCAGTTCTTTGCAGCAGTAACACCTGGCTAGAAATCTTGAGTACTTGTTTTAGGAAGTATCTTCATTCTACCAGTGAGATGTGAGGAGAACCAACATATACTAATCCTTCTTAAAGCAACGTATTGGTAACAGTTACTGTTTAGCGTAGGGACACTTAAAAGCGTGGGCACATGAATGACAATGTTTTCAAAACAATGAGGACAATCTAAGTTTTAACTAATCACTACTTTGTATTATTGTTTGGTTGGCTTTGTTAAATCCTACTGACATAAAAGACTCAAATTCATATTATATCAGAACTTATTCATACATTACAGTAAAACTTCTAAAAAAGTGGTTTCAATATATATTTGTTCAACCTTAGCAACCTACGCAGTGACACACAGCAACACAGAGCACTTCCACAGAGCGACTGACCATGACTGATTTAAGGAAATAGCAGGTTTTTCAGTTTGTGTATTAATGACATTACATGAAAAGGTAAGAAAAGATGAGACTGAAGGGATGAACTGGAAAGAGGAGGGATTCGTAACTTCTCTAATAAATGACCACAGGTAATGAACTTGAAAACTACCTAAAAATAGTCAAAGGATATAAATCATGGTTAGAGGAATTATTTAGGATGGTGCAAAAGGGGATAACTGGGACTAATGAGATAAAAATTACAAAAAGGATTCTTTAAATCCATTATCAAGAAAACCTTTCTAATGGTGAATTCTCATAGACTCGAGTATTCTCCAAGGGGAAGCAGCAGAAGCCCCAGGCTTAGAAACATTTAAGTGGGCTGAAACATCCCCACCCCTACCACTAGAGAATATATTCTAGAGAACAATTCTGCACTGTTAGCGTAATACTCTACGTGTGCTACTTTTTCTTTCTGTCTACTAATCTTAATGTCTAGGATTTAATGCATCTAGCAACAATTTCTACAACCACTGAAATATAGATGAAACCGTTACTAGGGATTGTAGCCACAGAGCATATTACTCCTCAAAGCAGTAACCTACTCTGGCACATCTTCCCATCCCTGTTGTGAGGACCTGTGGAACAGAATAACCTGTTAACCACAACCAGGTGGTACTCAAGATTCTGGGAGTGCAGTATTTACAACAGAATATCGAAGAACATCTTCTGAGATGTACCTTACATTTTTAGATCTAGCACACCTCCTTGATGGCAATGGTATGCACACACATGGTCATCTCGGAACCCTTCAACAGCCTATATTCATTTTCCTCCTCCTGAATTGCTGACAGCTCCCCGTTCTGGACATGAAAATGGTGTGTTTCCATTTCCTTACTGTTTGACACTCAGGTTTTTAATCTCTTTTGTGTCTAGAAGATTAAATTCCAGCTTTTTTCACATTAAGGGTAAACCTTAACTCTCTGTTACTCATGCGTTATTCTTTTCTACCTCCCTGTTCACTCTTCCCTAAATTCGTTTTTCTAAAAGAACCGCATGCAGTTAATTCATTCCACATTCCAAGGAGCATGTTAAACAACCATCCACCTTCTCATCTCTGTGTGTGCAGATTGTGGACAGGAATATGTTCCCAATTTCAGTCTGATTCCAAATGTCACTGTAGTCACAGGCTTGGCCAGGGTTATCTGATCGTGAACCTGGTATCTGTTTATATATTTGGGGGAAGCAGGAGTAGAAACAAAAAAGACATTCTAATTTTAATAATTTGTGGTTTGTTTGGTTGGTTTTTTTTTTTTCTTAGGATATCCTGAAAACTTCAGCCAAACATTATGTTACAGGTTAATGTGCCTACAGGAACCTGAAAGAACTTTATACCCAGTTAGGAAGTTAAATGCCTTCGAACTCAAAACTGTATCCAGATTTATATGAAAGGAATAGGTAGGGCAGCAGAAAGGCCTTTTACTGCCCTGAAATTCTCTGAGTTTCTAAAGCCTAAGGACAGAATAGGATTGTAAAACCTTTGTTTTGGAGACAGCCTTTCTTTGTATTTGGCAGGCTTTATGCCCTTGCCTAGTGAAAGCTGCACTCTTTTATCATACAGGGTACTTAGCTGGGGAAAAAATAAATTCTGCTGCTTTGTTCTCAGCAGAGGCATAAATACTGGCAGTACATGGCCCTGTACCTCCAACAGCTGAAGAATGCACAATTTCCACACAAGTTCGAGTCGAAAATAGTAATGAGGCTTTTGCTGAATTCTGTTTTAAACATCTGTAATGTTTCAAACTATGGCGAGTGTTTCTTCACAGGCAATAACCAGTGAAACAAGATCCCACAGTTCTTGGCTGTAAACCGTGGTGTCATTCATTCCGGGTGCATACAGGGTGCTCCACAGTGGAGGGCTGTAGGTAGAGCTGCAACAGAACTGCTGGATCGTACCACCTGCAAGCTCTTCGGTGGTGCCCTTCACCTACAGCGCTCACAGTTCCTCACAAGGGATGCCAGCATCATCATCCCTACTTGCCAGCAGAGAAAGGGACGCTGTACCTATCTAGGGAGCCACTGCTGATACCTGTCAAAGGCAGCACAATGCCTCTTGGGAATGAACTGACATACAAAACTGCCCGGATCCATTTTCTTGTGTTAAGATTCAATAACATGGGTTATAAATGTTTACTATTTTAAAACCCTTCGTTAGACAGAGGTTTATGAACTGAAGGCTCCCCTTGCACTTTCGTTCCGTTCAAGCTTTGTGGACTTCTATTTTATGATCCTGTATTCTTTAGGGGGGAAAATCCAGCAAACCCACTTATACCAAGCTTGTACTTTGTTACTCAAACAAGGTAATTACAGTTCTGAGATATCGCTGGAGTAATTTCCCTTACAGATTTAGCAGAACTACTGCTTGGGATTTGGGAGTGTTAGCAGAGCGTGTGTTTGACTCTGCTGCAGCTTTAGTGGGCGTCCTTTAAACCCGTCTTTATTCTCCACGCTAAGAAAAAAGAATCTGGATTCCGGGAGAGACTAACCAAAAAACCACCCCAAACAACACTACATCTTAGTGCTAAAGCAAGTACTCTGACCACTGGTTACACTGGTTGTGTTGGTGCATCTGGGACTGTCATCTCCATCCCGGAAATCTGAAATATGCCAATACACTTCAGCTTACAACTCACCCCACGCTGCCTCGTATGCTTTTGTTTGTATGTTTGTTTGTTTTTAACGTTTGACCTGTGCTGGTTTCAGGCTCAACCAGCAACTCTTGGTTGTACAACCGTTACAACAGTAACAGTACCTGTTGTACCTGTACAACTCTTTGCTTCTGGGTGCTGTAGAATTTGTATTATATTTGTATTATATTGCAAAGCAGTGCATGGCTTGGACATAAGCACACGGGAGTGTTGGGGTTTTTCTGGCCGCCCCTAGATCACCGGGGGCCAAGGGTGGCTGTTGTTCTTACGGCTGTTTGGAGTGGCACTTTTACACTACGAGGTTTGCAGACACTGGGCAATGAGAATGTGGCATGACCAAAGCTTGTCGCTCAGCTTAGCCTGAGGGGGCACAAACCTAATGCTGTTCGGGGGCTGGTGATAGTGGTTCAAACACGAGGAAGATCATAATTACATAGCACAGCATTATGCACAATTAACAGTACTTCTAGACATTTCAGTGGTGCTTTCACTTTTGCTGTTGTCTTTTTTTTTTTTTTTTTTAAATTTATTTCTATCTCCTCCTTAGATTTGCCCAACTGGTGTATGAGAACTGTCGTAACCAGGTACTACGTAAAGGTCAGCAGCTACGTAGATCACCCAGAGGTGCATTAACCCAAGGCACGCTGTCAAAAGTAAGTGAAACACCCAGATAAAGCTACTGTGCATGCAGGTTCCCTCAAATATCGCCACTGCTTTTGTTCAGTAATTTTATCAGGGCAGAACCAGAGGGCGTTGGCCATTTTCCTGTGATTTCCAGCCTAGCCAGCAACGTGACTAGCATCTGGCTAGGAACTTAAAACGCAATAAATTGGCCCGTTTTAAGGGTACAGATGCTATATACTTTGATTCCAGCATTTCCAAATGACAGCCTCGGAGCAACTCTACATGTGCTGCCTGAATCCACGCAGCTTCATAGAAAATGCTGGATAAAACGAGGTGTATTTCCAATCCAGATGTTTTCATATGTATATATATGCACATACATACTTTAAATTACTTAAATTTGTATGTATGCATCCTATTATATAAATGCAATATAATGTATCAGTGTGTGTATCTTTTTTTCAAAATTCTGCTCATATCACTGTTAGTTCTCAGTCTGGCAACAGTCAATATTTGGCCAAAATTTTATGTCATTAAATTGATTTTTTTCAATGCCACGATTTCCTCAAGAAACAACTATCTAAGTATATCTAACCCATCTCTGTACAAGCCATGGCACCTTTATTTTTCTAACAAACGAGCTGTTCTCTTGCTATTAACCTATTGGTGCTTTTTAAGAACAGTGCAGAAATAGTATGCAGTATACATCCAGGAAACAGCCACACTCCACAGAGGTGAAGCAAATTTGTCAAACGAAAAAACTAGGATGTTAGTGATGATGTCAGACATGAAGGTTTTTGGTACTTGGCTCCTTTGCCTATTGCCAGATTCCTGGAAATTGCTTATACAGAAATTGTATTTTGCTGCAGGTTTTATTGCCATTTGCAAGACAGACATTGCCTACAAAATCTGGTGGGGATATACCAGCATGGAGATACCTAATCTAGTCAGCGTGTGTGAGTTAAGGTAAGAAAGAAGAGACTTTTTTTAAGCCCTGGAGATGTCCTCACAGTTTAATTCCCTCTCTAAGTATCCATATGCTTTTGCAAACACATCCTTAATTTTGGTATTATAATGTATATTCCAGGATACTAGGAGCAGCTCCATGCATCCATCCCACCTGACCTTTCACCTGCTCTCACCTCGGCGAAGTCTTTCATTCTCCCTTTTGCTGAGTATGAATGCTGGTGGAGATGAATGGGGTGGTGCACGTGCCAGCACCGAGACTTCCAGGAGAGGACGTGTCATGTCTCAGCCTGCTGGGATCCCCACCAGGTCAAAGCCCTGGAGTTGCCTCTCAGGGTAGAGACAGCTGAGACATAAATGCGGTGCAAGTTGGCAAAGCAAAGCAAAGCAGGGCTACTACTGAACCACCCTCTGACCGCTCCTTACCCTGGGCTACTACTGTCTCATGGCATTATGGTCACCTTGGGTGACCTTTCCCCTTCCATCCCCACCAGAGGAACTTTATAACCCTCTGACCCTTTCCGAGTCTTATTTTACTCCTGAACGAAGTAAGGATGGTGCGTGTGCTTGGAGCAATCCCAGCTCAACACCACCCCAGAAACGGCACCTCAGGGGAGCCCCTTGGCTGGGGAGATCACCACCAGCTAAAAAGCAGCCGAGCCACCCACAGCAGGATACTACTGCCTGTTTGACTGAACAAACAACATTTTATTTTAATTAGCATTATAGATGTCACAAACCTCTAGTTTGAACTGATGTCAGCCAATGCAGTAAATAGTGAGATTAATCTCAATTTTAAGATTTGCTGGCAGAGATAAAAATACCTGTGGAGGGGGAAGAAGTGAAAAAGAAATGAGCGCTATTGACCACAAAAAGCAACTTAAGCAGTTATATTAATTCAGGCAACACAGTGTATCACTGTCTTGAACTTGTGTTTGTAGTAGGTTTTGCAGCTTTTCCCAGCCTTAAATTAAAATTTCAAAAATTTAAAGGGGTTCACTGATGTGATGGCATTTTAAACCTCCAGCGTCACAGATTTTTGATGTCATGGATTACAGGCACATTGTCAGAGGTGATTTTTTGGATGCACTTGTTTAAAGGTGGCTTTTTTTACAGCAGCAATATTCTTGTGTCTTTACAGCTCAACCCTGCGACTGGGCTAAGGATGAACATTGCACCTTCAAGAGGCAGACACTGCAGAGCTTGCAGCGTGAGCACATTTCCGGAGTGGAGAGGTATTTGGCTTTCGATTAGGGGGTGAAAAAAGTGAGTGTGTGTACGTATGCACGTATGTGTATAAGCTCTGATTTGGTTTTAAGTCAAATTAGTTAACATAAAAAAAGAATTCACGGATGGGAGGAAATAATGTTGAAATTATTTTAGAAACAGTGATATTTCTGTTATTCTGCTAGTAGGCTTTTGCTCATGAAGCCGTTGCTGTCCAATCCTATACAAATATGCTAATTCTACAATTTATTTTGTGAAAAGGATTTTTCTGTTTATTTGAATGAACAATGTCGTGTAACGCACCCCAGTGAGCAGTCTAAAATAAGTCCAGCAACACATTTTTGTTTGCTGAGTATCTGGTTACAAACCAAATTTTAGTGCTAACACACATTCCTGTATGACTCTGCTTAGGTTTAAAGATGTAGGTTTATTTACAGTAGAGAAAATACTTCCTATTTGCTACTTGTGTAATGTACCAGCATGGCCTGAAAAGACTCGCTTCCAGTAACAAAAGGCTAAGGATCTGTTAGATGGAGAAACACACCGCTGAAGACACGAACGTGTGACAGAATGAAAGGCTGGCTGTAAGGTTGTAAATTGCTGTTTTCAAGTTGCTCTAATGTGTGCTGCGTAACAACAGTACGAATAATCAAGAACAGCAGAAGCTTTAAAAATAATTTAAGTCCAGTTTTAAATCTGTAATTGACTTTTAAATATCTGCTTTTAATTGTAATTATCTTCTCGGTGCAGAAAGCTTTGCTAAGATACGTGCTAACAAGAAGCATCCTGAAGGGCCTGCTTCATGCCACTAACAAAAACTGACACTAGGAAGTTATTCAGGACACTAGGAAATGAGCTAACATAACATTTCCGTTCAGGATATTCAGAAATTTTAAAATGAATTTTTAGTAAACTGGTATTTTGGCCAATTTTACAAGCTTTATTCCTGCAGATAGATAAAATTTACATATTTGGGCTTGATTCTGCAAATATTCTTGCAAGTTTAATACATGTGAGAGACCAGAAGAAAAATGAAACGGAACTGCTCACGTAAGAAACCCTCTCTACTGCCAGTTTTAACAATCACATGTCAACATGATTGTTGGCACAACACAGAGCATGAAGATCTCCGATTTAAAAATGAATTTAGGGTTCTTTTTATTTACTTTCTAGTTATTAAAGCCCAAGGTCTAGTTGCTGTCAATCTTTCCCTGCCTCTATCAGGTGCAGGAACTGGAATTAAAAGAACCCTATTCTCTATATTCCAAGATGTTCAGGAGTTGCTAATACACATAAAGGATTGAGGGAGGTGATTGTTCAAGTTACTCTTTGCATATCAACTACCATTCATGGGTGCTCAGGAACATCCTGTTGTGGCAAGACTGCCTGCTTGGGGAGAGAGGAGAGGAAGCAGCTCATTTTAAACAGCAAATGGCAAAAGTCAATGATGAAATTGTAAAGAAAAGGATGCAGACAAGCCACTAGGCAGCATTCATTTCCATGCCATTTTGCTTTTTATGAACTAGAGCAGTTATCCTGGCAAGTGCTGGATCATTTGGTATGCCGAGCATTCGAAGATGCATGGGAAGGTAAGGAAAGGGGACGAAAACCACACTACACAGACTTACCAACACATTGTACATAGCTTTGCTGCTTTTTTTTTTCTTTTTCCCTTTTTAACCAGTGTTTAAGAAAAATATGCTGTGTTACCTTAACAAACTAAAATACTCTCTCAAACCTCTTAGGAGTTTGTTTTTAATTTCCTCACTTCTTTTGGTTCCAGGCAGGTTTTATTTGCTCTTATTCTACTTTATAAAACCTTTTTCTCAATGTTAATGGCTTCAGGAAGAAGAAATAGGGGAGAATTATGAGCACAAAAGAGCTGACAGTTGTTTATGTTGGTGTCACTTTCTCTTGTGCTGCTTGTAGGTGGGTAAGGGTACAGAAGAAATGGGGCATAATGTTTTGTGGACTACAGTCAGACAGGAATTCCAGCTGGCATTCACTAGAGCAAAAGGGAACATTTTCCTCGTGTAAAATCATTGTTTAAATCCCAACCATACATAGCTATGGAAAAATGGGGTCACTTATTTTCCACTACTTCAGTAAGATACTGCAGCAAGCTAATGATTTTACAAGACAGATGGTTTAAAGCATCGATTTGCTGCAAATTGCTCGATCCATAACTAACGAGCAGCTCTACAGGTTTTCAGTAAATCAATCCCATTAGAATTTACAGTTTGCGTAAGATCATATTACTCAATCTGTGGACAGAGAACGATTTTCTTTGTAACCTTCAGCAGCCCCTTGCTGCAGTTTTTTAAACTCTGAAGTTTCTATGGGTGGGTTGGATAAAATCCCTGTCTTTTGAGGGTTCTGACAGCATGCCTAAAAAAAAAAATACTCTCTGCTTCTACACAGGCACACATGCATCCCACGTCAAGTCCTAGATATTCCCTTGGGAAGACAGCTAACAACCAAGAGGGCAGGACAAGACAACAAATGGAATTCAGTCTGTCACCTGTAGCACTACAACTCTGCCCCAGTTTGAAGGTGGATTATATTTTACACCTGTAGGAGTATGCATTCAGATGGCAACTGTTATTTGGACCCACACAAGTAATTCTTCATAACAAGGTAAAATCTCTCCTGTACGAAAAAAATAGCAAAGGCAAAACCCTCTATGGATTGAGCGACAGGACTTCTGTCACGTCTCTGCAGTACAGAAACAGGAAATTGAGAACCACGCTTGCTAACAGATCGAGTTCTAGATACTTTATTACTGGTGATGCCAGTGTTTGTACCACGTTTTCTGTGGGCTTGGTAACAAAAGGGTTGGTTCTATCATTATCAATTACTACTACAAGATCATTTTAGGCAAAACAGTTGTACGCAAGCAGCAGTTCAAATCCTGTCAATGAATTCATAGACTCTGAAAAAACATTGTATTGGTTTTTACAAAAGAGCAATGTGGCTGGAGGGCTGTTAGTACGGGAGTGTTGAATCATCCCACTCCAACTGCTCTTGCCTGATGGCATTCTGTTTGTCTCCCTTTCGGACAATCACTTCCTCTTCCTCCTCCTCCTCACTTTCATCTGATTCAGCACTGGTGGTGTCCTCCTCTTCATCTTCTATGTCATCTTCTTCCTCTTCACTCTCCTCTTCCGTCTGGTGAGGCTTTTCATATTTCTAAAGAAATGAGAAACAGTAGAAGTAAAGTGCCTTCTTGCTAGCCAGTGGCTGTGTGAATGTGAGCATTTATCCCATATTTAGAAATGCGGACATGCTGGGAAATCTGCCTGCCATCATTATGTGACTATTGGGCATCAGATATACAGTTCAGTGGCAAATATTCAAAAACTACTTTAACAGGAATGGAATGTCAATAAGCAATCTCTCAGTCAAGCTACTACAATGTAACGCTTCAACGTCTGTTCTTCAGAGGGCAGCCCATCTACCCCGTTCAGTGTACTGGCACTTGGAGTACAAAGTTAAAAACAAAGCAGCTATATCACCTTGGGTACATCTAGGGTGCAAATATGGATAGAGAGGAAGTGGTGTTGTACCTCAGAATTTTTTATCATCCTATTCAGCAATTATATATGACAACAAATATTAATTCCTCTATCATATATTATCGTGGTGTGCAGAGCTCAAAACTGAGATGGGGTCCTGAGTGTACGCACATACAACTCTTCTGCCAAGCCTGAGCAAGTCTAGTCTGAAAAAGGCTTCAAACTCACTGCTGAGTAAGCTACCAGCCCAGAGAGTAATTCCCGGCAGTATCATGGTGTAGTACTGTGCCTCAGTTACGTACCTCCATGGGGTTGACAGTAATAGTCAGAGCAGAATCATCCCAATCCATTTCATTTTCTTTACTTCCTTCGTTGTCTGCAGAGCTGTGCTGGTGAGCTGTCCGAATTCGATAGACCCCCAAGGTTACGATGAAAACGAGTATGCTCACGCAGATTATGATAACGACAGTAGCCACACTTGGAACAACTGGAACGAAATGTGGAGAAAGGACTGGGCTTACATCTGTGGAACTAATTGCCTGCAGTTACTAAATGCACTGTCTATTGTTTCCCCTCAGCACCTCTCCCTTTGGTCTGAGAAGCAGTACAGCCACCTGCCCAAGTGCCCACCGACTGAGGCAAAGCGTGCACAAATGGCATTACCTGCATGTCACCTCCTTTTGATTACAGCTGAGGAGTTAACCTCGTTTGTGAGAAAAAGTGTATCTCAAATCTTATGTTTTCAAATGTTTCAAACACCTGTACTGTGATTTCAGTCCAAGAAATAAAACAACACATTGCCACTCTATTTGCCTGTGTCACAGCCTTGCTGGGAGGCTCTTGAGGATTCAAGATACTTTTTCTCACTGTTCTGTTGCACTCTAAAAAGCCTCCGTCTCCACTTAGTCACAGGAAGATACCTCTCTGGACTACTCTTCCGTTATCAGCTCCATAATAAGGTTAGCAGAGAAGTGCAGCCACTTTCTATGTACCTTTGCTACCCCGGTACTGCAGTTCCAGGAGTTATAGTAGTTCTGTACCCCATTTTACTACCTTGCCCTGCCAGTAAGAATGGAACTCTGAAATCAGAACAGTATTAAAGAAGAAAGAACTAGTTTGCAATAGTTCATTCTGTAAAAATTCAATTTCATTTTAGTAAAATGTCTGTACACCTATACAGAAAAGTACAGTAATTTTCTAAGCATAACTGTATATAACTACTTATAACTATCTACACTTTACATCAGCTTTTATTTTTTACATATGTATCATTCAGCTAAAAGGCTTTCAGAATCCAACCCGAGAGAATTCAATGTTCCCTTCTTTCATACCTGTGCAATGATCTCTGCGAGGTTTCGCAAGCTGTAACCATGGACTTCAGGGCTTTATTTGTTGCCCAGGCTGAATCACAAGGGAAATACCGACATACCAGAATCATTATGAGCAGTCTCTGTAAAAGTCGGCACATACCTGAGTTGTGAACAGTACTTATGGTTCCCTCTGGGTGGTGGACAGATTGGAGAAACTGTGGTTGTACTATCATATGATTTACATGGTCCATGAAGTTGGAGTTGGAGCTGTGTAGAATATTAACCTGGCGCAAGAGAAAAATAAGAGATCAGATAACAAAAAGTGCTCTGGATTCCAAGCCGGCTGGCTCCATACACACTGCACTATGAAGTTCATCAGCAGGTAGGAACATTATTATACAGAACTTAAAGGCCAAATTTACTTTTTTTCTGCCAGTGAAAAATACACAGGTAATATAAATGCATTCTAAAAAAAATTTCTGAGATGCATTCTAACATTTGTAGCTGTAGACTATGAAGTGGCACAGAAAAGGATTTTTTGGATTTACCTGTCTGGATAAGTAGTGATTTTTTTTCTCTATATCAGCTTTTAGATATTCCCTGAAAGTTAGTGAGATATTTGAGCCTGTTACTAATGCGGCCCTGCCCCCTTTCCTGCAGTTACATGGTACCTGGGTTCTAGACTGGACAATCTGGTTCTTCAGACCAGGTCCACAGCTCCTGCGGAGATGCACAAGCAGTATTTCCCAGGCCCTGAGCCATTGTGCTGCCCTGGACTGAGTACTGGCACACATGAGCTCAAGGGGGCTACCTAAATGTTCCTGTGGTGACTGACCATGTCTGGGCAGTGGATGCAAGAGGCTGTGAGAGATGAAGTGCATCCTGTGTGTTTGCTACTGACTTTCCTCCTCAAAGAAATCTGAAATCGTGTCAATTACCAGGATTGATCTCCATCTGATGATGAGCAAATTATAAAAATTATTGTAGGGGAAATTGCTTGGGTAAACTGAAAAGGTAAATGCTGCAGGAAAGAAAAATGTCAGGTTAAGTTAAAAAATAACTAACCTAAGGAAAATAATGAGTCTGTAATGATTTACTTTTGAGCAGGTGGATAAATCTTCAAAAAGCCCTGTAGTAGATTTTACATGGCGGAAACCCGATGACCTTAGCGTCCATTCTGTTTGAACAGGAGTAATCCTCTGTTAGTGCAGTCCAAGAGAAGGGTCATCTGCTTGCACATGCAGCAGAACAGACAGACCCACACTGAGGAACCACCGCAGGAGAAATCCACTTTCCATTTGTATGGAACTTAGAATTTTTTCAATTTGGTTACAGTTACCAGACCATGTCAATCATTTTACGTATTTCAGAGGAAACGATGTTGCTGAAGATAAGGCTGCTCCTCAGCCTCAGTGCTGGAAAAGAAAACTTGACTAAACAACTACTTACCTCCAAGTTAAATTCATTGCTGGTGTAACGCCCGTTCAGCTCTGAGCACTTGACTCTGAACTTTCTGTCAAAGGTGGCAGAAGTGAACCAGTTACGATATCGAATCTGTCGAAGAACCTGTTCATAGTTGTGCATGCTGTCCACACCTGAAATGGTGGCAAAGCAGTAATAATCTCAAGGAGATGCTACGTAACAAGTTCTCTGGGAAGCACAGGAGAAATCAAACGTTCACAGAAAATACAAAATTTGGCAGAATAGTCTGAAAATGGCAGTGTGTCAAATATTCTGTGATAGAGCCTCTGGCTGACAACAGATTACGTGGGAATAGTTTTTGGAAATGAAGGTAGGTCCATAATGGAGAGGGAAAAAATACAACAGCAAAGATTTAGGATAAGTTATTTCGTAATTGAAAAAACGGCCAATGAGGTACCAACACTGTGCAGAGCACTGACGAGTCCCCTCATTCCCATGTTCTGCTGCGTGGTCCACAAGACCCCCCACATGCAAAGAAAGGAGCATTGCTATGTTCCTTATCTGGGGAGTAGCAGGAGGGATGCTGAGATCAGGACAAAGCTGTGCTGTATTCCGAAGGATAAACACAGCACACCCAGAGATCAAGAAGCCTTTCGAGACACAGTCTCTCTGGGAATAGTTTATGGGTAATACACCACAGATTTCAGTCTAATTTCTTTTGAATTCGTCCTTTCATTCCAACAGTGTAATTGATGGGAAGAAATAAGGGAAAGCAAAGTCCATGAACATACCATAGATCGAATAACCTGCCGTGGAATTTGTGGCATCTAGATGTTTTCCTTGCAGCTCCACATGATCTAGTTCTAAACACTCTTGTTCAGGATCTAGTTCTGCGCCAATAACCAAAATGTCACAGAAGTCCAGGTTGTGGAGTGTTTCCTCCAATACCACTGGCTTATTGGCTGTGAACACATCATGAAAAAAGAAAAAAGAGACTGAGATAAACGATCACAGAAGAGCTCAGTCATTTATGTGCTTTGCATCAGGACTTTCAACTTTTTAAAAGATGGTTTAATTATTTTTTTCTGATATTAAATACAGCAAACTGGAAGGAAATCAAAAGAGAAGTGTCTTGCTTGCTCAGGTACTGTGACGGCCTACAAATACCCAGTGAGATAGAGAGAAAATACCTTGCCCTGTAAGAGAAGGCATTCAAGAACAGTACTAGAAGTAGAAGACTAAAATTTGAATCTGGAAATAAATCCATGTAAACCATTCTGGTTTTCAATACTGTAATGATACCAGGTTGGTATCACACACTCTTTTCTCAAGGAAAACCAAACGGGAAAAATACGTGTCAAATGTATCTATGCTCACACGATTCTCTCAGTTACTCCATGGCCCATAGGAATCTGCACATCAAAGGACACGGTGCCATCTGTCCAAGAACATGGTATTATCCTAAATGGCGAGATCCTGTGTTGTGTTACTTGGAAAAACTGAGTTGTGAACTGACTATCCTTCAGCATGTACGATTAAAGAAAGAATTCTGTTGCTGGAAAAAAGTAGCACATCGATTTAATATTTTAATTCTCTGGCCCACACAGCGTGTCAGGCAAGGGTGCTTAGCCAGCACGCTGTGGGTACTGTAGACACAGAGACGGCGATCTTGGAACTT
>NW_010266200.1:0-2275 GCF_000690775.1 Eurypyga helias
CAGCAAACTTGCAGAGAGGACATTCTATCTGTGCTTTTTATGGGTCTCTAATTTTTTAAATTGCAGATCTCCCCAATTCTTCTTTTGGCGCCTTCAGAATATTGACAAAGAGATTTTAACAAAAGTGTTGTATGGTGTTTAGAAATTTTGCTGTTCCTCATCACTGGAATTACATTTTAAAAATGTAGTTCTTTCCAGCAGACTATAACTGTGGGAAAAATACATCACAGGATGAAATGCAGCAGAGGATTCTTGTGGGAACTGACACCATATTCTACACTTTGATGAAATGACAGTAAGGGATTTTCTTTCGCTAAAGAGGTCCCCCATAATTAATACTTAATTGAATAAACACTAAATGAATTCTGAGTGGAATTTTTCACAGGTGCTCAGTATTGACTTGACCGCACTTTCATTCACGTGGAAGGAGAGCAATGAATAGCTTCAGTGAGAACAAACCCTGGCCAGCACCACAGAGCTTTCCTGAGTGTGATGGGGCAGCAAGGAGGGAAGAGAGGTGGAAGGATCCAGTTCTGCAGTGCACTTGCTCAGGATATCGGCATCCCTCAGCATCAGATGTTCACAAGCCAGCTGCCCTTAACCTAGGAAAATTCAGAGTTATGCCCATTTAAGTTTTCTTCATCCCTTTTGCCTGCCCTGCTCCTCCTCACCCACCCTGCACCTCTGACACATGGGAATAATCGTCCTGCTGGGATCCCACTGACAATGTCAGACACATTGTCACACACAGAGCTTGTCCAAACACTCTCAGTAGCTGGGAATGGGATGCGAGAAGGAGCAGCCCGTGAACTGCTGCAGCAAGACTGTGCAGACTTAACACCGATCCTGATCTTCTATGAGCGATGTATGTTCAAATATTACCGCTCCAGGGACTAGAGTTACTAGACCCTCACATATTTCATTCCCTTTGAAGTGCAAGAGAGTCCCTACACTGGGAGAACCCACCCCTGCGCTTCCTAATTTTTCCCATGTTGTTTCTTTATTTATGCTTGCTGCTGCCTTAAGGGCCTTGAACAACGAGGAGCCGGTAGTCCACCCCTCTCCTTCTCTACTCTCCAGTTTGGAAACAGCCTCAGGGGAGCAAATATATGGATTATCCTCCTGTGTAGTGGAGATTTCTTTCTTCTTTTGCATCTTGTTTCAAACCCTGAATGATGTGCTAATTCCAGCTTTTCTACTGCAGGCACCATAGAGTCAGGGACACTGGGGCTATTTATTCGGTGACCTGGTCTTGGAAACTCACTGACGACTACTTTGTGATTTTTTTTTTTTTTCCTTAAAGTGTAATGACAGATACAGGTACATGTGTATGTGTATGTGCACGCATCCATACTTGCACAGGGAGAGGAGGAGAGGGAGGGTGAGCTGTGATTAGGATGGGGAAAGCTGTAGCTTCTATCTTTGACTGAGATAATCACAGCTTTGTGGGAAATGATTTATATTACAGTCTTTCTTCGGGATATAAAATACAAACATGTAGACACACACACAAATCTACTCTTACATATTCACAAATATATTTTCATGCATTTAAACCTCCATAGTGCCATCTCGTCAGACAAAATACCTGCGTGAATGACCTCGAACGCCATAAAATAGAAGGTGCTAAATACAAAAGGCCGCCGGGTCAGCAGCACAGCCGGCGGCAGGGGCGGCGAGGGCATTACTGACTCCGCTCCTACGTTTTGCTGAGTAACGGGCGCTTTCCCTTGGAGGTGGAGAGCAGCGGGAAGCTCAGGCACGATCCCGCTTCCCTTCCCGGCAGAGCGCGGGGGTGAGCCGTTAGGAGGAGCTCGCGTACTGCCGCGCGGCCGGGAGGAGCAGCGCTGCAGCCGCGGATGGGCAGGGGGGAGCCGGGAAAGCTCCGCCCGTCTCCCGCTTTCCACAGCTCGGGTTAACCGCCGGCTTCCTCACCCAGTTTCCTTGGGAAGCTGTTTTGGAGGTGACTTTTGCCCTGCGCGCGCAGTGCCGGGTAGGGCACAGGGGACATACGGCTGCGAGCGCATCTGCCTGGGCTCGGTGCGTTGCTGGGGCAGGGGGTGCTGCGCGCACCCCGCTCCCATTGCAGGGTGGGCATGGCATCGGCCAGGCTTTGTGTAGGGCTGCACAGCCGGGGCAGCGCCTTCGGGTCTACCGTGCATCCCAGCCTAGAGAGATCCCGCGGACCTTCAGCACCAGAACGGGACGCAGAGTGGCCCAGGAGCACGGGGCGGCGGGTGCGTCTGGCACGGTTTGCCGCCTGGCTGCAGGGGGT
>NW_010266200.1:2287-23067 GCF_000690775.1 Eurypyga helias
GGGTGGGCTGTGGGATGGGGAGAGCCGTGTGGAGGCTGTGTGACCGGGAGGAGGGCCATTGCACTGGCAAAGTGCAGTGGAGAGCACGAGGAATCAGGCTGCTGTGCAAGTTTTGTCTCAGGAAGGGAAATTTGGCAGGCTCGCGACTGCTGCAGCGTGCATGGCTCCCACTCCTTCCCATCCCTTCTGTGAGATCTGGCAGGCTGGAGAAGGGATGGGGAGAGCCGTGTGGAGGCTGTGTGACCGGGAGGAGGGCCATTGCACTGGCAAAGTGCAGTGGAGAGCACGAGGAATCAGGCTGCTGTGCAAGTTTTGTCTCAGGAAGGGAAATTTGGCAGGCTCGCGACTGCTGCAGCGTGCATGGCTCCCACTCCTTCCCATCCCTTCTGTGAGATCTGGCAGGCTGGAGAATGGGCAGCACTAAGTGGCAGAAAGCTTTATGGTAGCACCAAACCCCGAGTCAGTGGCCTGCAGTTAAGTCACATGTGAGGGCCTGCAATTTTGTCTAACAAAGCCAGGCTTGTAAAACCTCTCTTCATTGCACGCTGTGAAGGGGATACCAGGCATGACAAGCTGGGCCTGTGTCAGCTCAGGAGGATGAAGAACATGGGTGTCCTGGAGGGTACCAGGGCACAGCTCAGGACAGCAGAAGAGGACAGAAGTGGTCCTTAAAACTGCAAAATGTGAAAAAGCAAAATCACATCACTCTGCTTTTCTTAATTCACCTGAAGCTGACAGTGATGTCACACCATCCTCATGGAAGAGCCTGATATAACCCCAAATCTTGCCCACCATGTTTTTATAGTCCCAGGCCTCCTGGGATGACAGATATTTGAGACAGAAAACTTTTTAAAAAAGCAACTTACACTGAAGTTATTCAGCTGTCAGCTGTGGGATGGTGAGGATCTTGCATGGATATCAGAGGGACGAGGAGGGGCCAAATACCCTGTTGAAGCCCTGGCAGTGAATGGAAAGGTTGATCATAACAACTGCTCCTAGCTTGCTGTCCCAAGGCTGACCTAGAAAGTTGGGTGGCTAGAGTGAGCCTGGACGGCAGGGTCAGCGAACAGACGGCCGGTCCCAATGCTGCAGCTTGTGTGGTGACATGTGTTAACAAGAGAGCTACTCTAGCACTCTTGTCATTTCATGGCATTTCATGAAATACCACGACTATGAGCTCTTGCTCCTCGCACTTAACATAAGTTGACATGAGTTTTGGTCAGGGACAAAGAAGGTTGATATTGCCAGCCTACAGCTACTTCAACCAGGGGAGCCTCTCTTACAGCATCCTGGTTTATGTGGCTGGGGCAACTAATGGGGAGGCAAAGTTCAGATATTCAGTTAGCAGTCATGGCCTTTGAAGAGCAGATTTTGTGATCCAGCTGCAGCTTTGTACTGAAATGATATTTAAGTCTTTACAGCTGAGAATCAATGACAGGTAAAAGAGGAGACAAAAAGTGATGCCTCCAAGGAAGAATTGACTGCAACCATGGTTTAGACAAAGAACAGTCCAGAAGGGCAAGAGGCAACTTGAACAAAAACAAAACAAAGCCTAAATCCAAACCAGACAGGCTTTGTAATTCTGCTGCCTGCAGAGCTACTCTTCTTTCTTACTTGAGAGCTTGCTTATTTCAGCTGGATTCTCACAAATTCCTGGTCTTCTTTTCTACCTGTGCAAGAAAAAACCTTGATGGTTGTGAATATCTGTAACATACAACATCTTTCAGTGAGCTGTTTTCCAAACAAAACTTAATCACCTGAAACTGCATCTTCACTGCAAATCCTTCCCCGTTTTGTGATCTCTCATACCAGTATCCAAACCTCCCTCTCATGTATGTGATAAGAAGTTTTAAAAGGAAATCAAGTTATAAAAGAAATAAATTTTAACAGTGTTGCCAATGCATGCTTCTCATTCTGTTCTTATTACTTTATTTTCCTCCACAACTCCCTGTTTTTTTCACAGGATAAAGCCCAATTACTATAAATGTAAGGCACATCAGTAATTTAAGATGATCTCATAGGTCAGGGTTGGGAAGACTCACTATCCCTTTCACATGACAGATTACTGTCACATCACCCATTACTGTAAGTAGTTACTAGGGTCAGCAATAACAAATTCCAGCGTTGCAGCATTACCCCTATTTCCACTATAAATATTACCTCTTTCACTGTTTTTCTCCTGTACCCTGAAAATGTCTACCAAAATATAGAATAGTATAGAATCATAGAATCGTAAAATGGTTTGGGTTTTAAGGGACCTTAAAGATCATCTAGTTCCACCCCTATCCTGTCATGGGCAGGGATGCCATCCACTGGACCAGGTTGCTCAAAGCCTCATCCCAGCCCGTCCTTGAACACTTCCAGGAATGGGCCATCCACAGCTTCTCTGGGCAACCTGTTCCAGTGCCTCACCACCCTCTCTGTGAAGAACTTCTTCCTGATATCCAATCTAAACCTCCCCACTTTCAATTTAAACTCATTACCCCTTGTTTTATCACTACAAGCCCTTGTAAAAAGTCCCCCCCAGCTTCCTTGTAGGCCCCTTCAGGCACTGGAAGGGTGCAATAAGGTCTTCCTGGAGCCTTCTCATCTCCAGGCTGAACAAGCCCAACTCTCTCAGCCTGTCCCAATAGGAGAGGTGCTTCAGGCCTCTGATCATCTTGGTGGCCCTCCTCTGGGCCAAATGTATACTAGTATATACTAGTATATACTCATTCAGCTAGAATATACTAATTCAGCATATTATCCAGTGTGTTATACAGAATTTAGCAAGCACAGTTTGGGTCATAGAGCAAAGCATCCAGAATCAGGTCTGTGTCTAACTTCCTGCTGCTGTTGGTGGAGACCCAGTCAAGACAACTGAGTCTAGAGTCAGCTCATCTGACCAGACACTGGTGTCTACATCTGGGTGAGATGAGGCTTCTAGACCGAACTGACTGTCCTGTCTAGATGCCCCTGGGTTAGAACAGGAGGTTAGACACCTGTTGAATAGGTAGACATCTTCCCCAGTCTTCATCTGCAAACTGAATTCAGCTGTTATTTATTTCCTCAAAAACGAAGCAGTTCCATGGCTCTAATTTATTACTTTATTAGAGAAAGAGTCACAGATATCATCAATATACTGTACACACAAAAAAAGGAGAATTTTAACTTGAAGAATGCCAATCAAGGCATAACTGCACAGCAGCTGTGGAGATCAATAGGAGTCACAGTGATGCCCTTAATATAGTCTCTCTCGTAATATACTCATGAATAAAATGAGGAAACATGGTCCAGATGGAACTTCTGAGAGGTGAGTAAGCAACTGCTCTCAGAGAATAGCTGCTAGTAAACAGTCAAAATAGGCAATTACATCAATTTGGACCCTTCATATTTTCACTGGTGACCAAGATGGTCAAATAGAGGGGATGCTTACTGTGTTTGCATGTGGCATTAAGCAAGAGAGACTGCAAATACAAATTAGTATTCAAAGCAATCCTGACAAATCGAAGGTATTGCCTAAACAGAAGGGAGACCTGAGAGATGCAGCAGACAGGAAAGAATAATCAGCTGTACAAATATAAACCTTCACCAGGAGGAGATATGGGGGTTACGGTGGGTCACAACTGAGCGTAATTCAATAACATCATGTTGTTATGAGAAGGCTAAATGCAATACTGGGAGGCATCATGGGGTTGCTGAAGCAATGCTTCCACATTATTCAGTGCTAGTGAAGCTTCAGCTGGAATGGTGTGATCAGTTTAGAGCTCAAGAAAGATGTTCACTAACTGGAGAAACTATAGAGAAGAGAAATTTGAATAATCAAAGGGCATGAAAACATACCATACAAGAAAGAACTGAAGGAAGTGGGTTGTATAACCTAGAGAACGCTGAGGGAAAATCTGCTGAAAATATTAAAATATGCAACAAACGGCTGCAGGGATTAGGTTCCTAATCTCCATAATGAAAAGACATTCTTAAAAGGAAGACAGTGAAAGACTGGAAAAGATTGCAGTAGGTGGCTGTTAAGAGATATCCTTAGGTGCCTTTAAGAACAGTTTATCTAAATGTTTAGGTATAGTAAATCCTACCTCCTCATAGTGTGGTGAGTTAGCTCATCTCCTCAGGTCTCTTTCCATGCCCCTGAGTGTAACTGCATCATGACCATCGTGTCACAATAACTTTCTCTTGGGTAAGTTCCTGACACATGACCCCTGAGGGCTGAAAAAATTGTGCCACTAAACTAAGCAGACGAGGTCAAGGCATGAGTCCTCATTGCAGGGGCTGCCACAGAAGAACGATGTCAGAGTGATTCTCTGGTCAGGAAGTAGAAAGGGAGAGTCAGTTGCGAGCTGCCCTCAAAACTGAGCTAAAAAGACAGCAGAGCTGCAACATTTAGAAAAAGTGAATGCACCGTGAATTTGTTTTGCATAAAGGGGCAGCCTGCAGAGACCTGGCAGCATTTGGCTCGTTAAAGTGTAGGCCAAGGTAGCTTATTTGTTCTGACTGCTCCTTGGCAAGAGGAAATCTGGCTTTAGCTTGCAGCTGTGACCAGGAACTCTCAGGGCCTGCTGCAGATGCCTGGAGAGCTAAGGTAGATTTAACCCAGTCTTGAACGTACCTCTCTGCATCTGCTTTTACCTGTTTTTTCCCCACTTCTTCTCTCCAAGAGCGACTTGAATCTGTTTCTCCTGGTTTACAGTTTGTACTAGGGTTCTTGTTTATATTCTGCACTTTCCAAAGACCTTAAAGCTCTTATCACATAGCCAGGAGGCTTAGAAATCTCTTGAGGCTTGGAGTCAGGTCCTTGACTGTATCAACACTAATCCTTCCTTACTATAATGCTCCAGTGAGTATCCAGATATGCTACTGGTCTAAAGTGTCAAAACTGTAAGAAATAAGGAATCTTGTTTTGGAATGAAGGAACAGAGAGGCCTAGGTTTTATAGCCCTGAAGGTATATAGGTTAGGGGGTGGCCAAAAGGCAGTGGAAATGATATTTTGAAACCTCAGTAAACAGCCCAAGACAAAATATTTTGAGGAGAGAAGGTAGCGGTGAGGCACGGGGATATGACTTGTACCTACAGTACAAAAAAAGATGTAAATGCTGGTTCTATAGAGAACAGGCAGACAGACCTGCACCATCAGGGCAGTCATCTCCTGGGAGTGCTTGCTAATGGCAAAAAGCACGGGTTGAGTAAAGATGTGTGAGGAATCTCAACCTTTCCCCAAGTGAGCTTTGCTGTGTGCATGCATCTGCTAAAGCACTAAATCTCTGAGATCCCAACTCAGGAGGCCCCTGGGCAGCTTCACTGACTTCTTGTAATGCATTTACCCACCCTAGAACTAGAACTCATCAAAGCAAGTACTTCCACTGCAAGAAAGAGCTGATTATGCTTTCCTCCTGTTCTCCATCCCCCAACTCCAACTGAAGAGAGAGTTATGTTTGTGTATTCTTTCCTTTCCTATCTCTTTATCTGTGCTTCTGGGACAGCTGACTTTCAGCTGAAGCACCATTAAAATGCCCTCTCCTGAATTCAAAGACAGGCTATTGGGACAACAACAACAAAAGGCAAACACAAAAGCAGACCTTCAGTTGCACCAGGAAGGAGTGAGACTCAATTCCACATCCTCTGGATTCAGCAGAATACTTTGTCATACAGTATAATGATGTGCCACACCATGCTTTTTCTGGTATTAAGGCTGGTGTCATTCCTCTCCCCTGTCTACACTGACAGACAGCAGCAATAGCCTCCTGGACATCGGCTGCCCTGATGCCTTTCAAGGCAATGAGCAGCTCCTTGTTACCTGGTGCTCAGCAACATCCAGCTGTATTTTACAAGCTGTTTGGAATGTGAGTGGCAGCATGGAAATGGGATGATTGAAGGGAGCTCTCCTCTTGTACCAGGTGTAAATCCTTCAGTCACGAAGCAGTTACATAGTCTGCTACAGAACACAAATCCCCTTTACAGCTCATGAACATGTATGGACTATTTTGGACAATAACTATGATCCAGAATATGACCAGAGTCAACAAAGAGAGAGAGTGACATTATCATACTTTATTTGAAGATTACATCATCTGTAATCTGTCTTGAAATCACTAAGGTTATGAACCTTCTGGAGAGGTATCCAATAGCACGCTTTGCCTCTCTCTCATTTAATTGCCTTGGCCTTTTCAAATGCCAGCACTGAACTTTTTTCTATACTGAGATCTAAGTACAGGACATGTGTTCAGGCTCTGAGGCTTCACAGGACTACAGTATAACCAGAACATAATTTTTAATTTTATTCTGAGGTGTCGTTCTGATTTTGCTGGGTTATGAATCATCATTGAGTACCAGGTGAATCCACTAAAGCTAGACATGTAGCGGAAAAAATAACCTTGTTGTTGCTAAAATCTGAGATTTTTCCGTTTTGCTGCTTCATACATTTAAGCCAGGTTGTTCTATCACTTTCATTATAAATAAAACCAGCTTCTCTGTCACCCGGCAGGCAACATATGTGCCT
Organism: Eurypyga helias; assembly: GCF_000690775.1. Lineage (NCBI taxonomy): Eukaryota > Metazoa > Chordata > Aves > Eurypygiformes > Eurypygidae > Eurypyga > Eurypyga helias. The sequence continues at coordinate 8,776 of NW_010266200.1, forward strand.
CTCCTCTCCTTCCCTCTCCCTCCGGGACTGATACTTTGATGGGAACATGATTAGATATTGGAAAAAGTAGAGGAATCTTGCTAGAACAGAAGCAATGTCAAAAGAATGTAATAAAAGAACACACTTCACAAAAAAGAGAACAAACAGGTACTTCATAACATAGATGAGACCACTTTTTTGCTTGCCTATTCAAAAAAGAATAGTGACAATACAATTTGTCCTACATTAAACACAGATCAAAATGTTAATGAGGTGAAATAACTATCAACTAATGAGGGCTGTGATTAAAATTGTTAATCTTATGATATTCCTCTTCAGTATTTCTTATTGCTGCTACACATATTTAGAAAGAATTCCTCTTGTAGAGCACTAATAATGTTGAACTAAAATTGCTACAGTCTATGACTCATATTAGTGCATGATAGGACAGGACTAATGCAAACTTCAGAATATACGCAGTGACAGCTCTCCTTTGAAAGAAAATGTTTAATGCTGTGTATGACATGTACGAATTTTAAGCTATAGGTTGCCTCTGGAAGTGCTGGGATTACTTCGTCACAGTAAGACATTCAAGTCTTAACACTATTTCTGGTGGATAGAACTGAAATATGCACTTCACATCAGCCAGAGAATGACAGCCATGTATGAACAGCAAAGCCTTCTTTTTAAAACCATCTCTAATCATAATCAAAACAATTCCTTTCAGAAAGAATGTTGATCCATATTTAGGAATTAATGACATCATTTAAATTTTATGCTGTATAATTAAGCTGTCCCCAGACATGAATATTCATTTGGATTTTATCTTCACTCCCCCATAACACACAGAGGTTATGGACTCTGGTGTTCTTCACTTAGTGATTTCCAGGTTTTTTATCCCTAAGGCCCATGTCACCCCTCAGAATTTCTGTAAGCAGCCATGCATCTTCAGCACAGTTTTAATTGGAAACACCATGAAGGTGGTTAGCTCCGTGCTCATCTGCAGATCACTTGCCACAGTCCTGCAGAACACCATGCTTTGAAGACAAACAGTTCCTCGGGATTCATTTACAGGGTACAAAGAGTAATTTCCTTTAAAATTCAGAATGACATAATTTGGTGGGTAATAACCAACACCATTATCTCTGGAACAAGTCCTTGTTCAGGAAGCATTTTACAGTCGCTGGAATGATGAAGACCAGCAGGCTATGAATGTTGGAAACTGTTTTAAAGAAATTAAACAGCTCCTGAGTGTGACATCATATTGTCTAACCTTGGTCATCTGGGGAAAGATTATTCTGAATACACAGTGCCATCTTAAGATATAGGCCCCAGAGCCAGGTTCCTTTTTAACCCACGTTTAAAAAGGTCCTCAAATCCAACAGTGAGTGCCCAACATAGGACTTAGTGCATGCCTGCAAGATTATGCATAGAGGAACTGTGCTCTGAGCCTGCAGAATCCCTGTGCTTACCTTTATAAGTGTGTCTCCTATGTGGTCACTGGTCAACACTCATCTGGAGGTCAGGATACCTTGCATAGGCTGTTACCATGAATACTTTTCAGAGGAGTAAAACCAAATTACAGCTATTCCTATTGAAGAAATCAGTCAATATCAAACAGCTGTCATGGCAATATTCTGTGTCTGGACCAATTAAATGTCACTATATCCACATCTCTACAGTACTTATGCCAATACCTGTGGTATCTTAATGTCCTGTCACCAAAAAGTCCTTCATCTAAGCTTTACCCACGCTTCACTGTGCACTGTTCATTGCCAAAGTCTTACACATCTGCAACCTCTTACTCAAACATAGGAAACCACTGTGAAAGTAGGTATAGCAACACTGCCATATCACAGCAAGATGAGAACTAGACACAAAATTTCACAGCACAGTTTACAAGGCACGAACACTATTTACAAAGGCTTATGCAAAGGAAAATATGACATAGAAAATTCCAGGAATGATCTTGAGAGAGATAAATCAAACTTTCGCATAGAGAAGAGTTCCCTGGAAAGAGTCTGTTGTGATTTAAGGCATGACTGACATCCCCCTTCCCATTCAGAGTGGCCAGAAAGACTGTTCAAGTGAACAACAGCACTGTTTGATTTGCTGGTTTCCTCTACAGCTTCTTAGACCAAAGTCCGAATTTCCTCACATGGATTAGAAATGAGTTCAGCATCAGCACCTCCTGAAACAGTGTGAATGCAGCCACCAACCCGACTTCAGGAGGCCTCTCTGCCCCTCCATCAACACACAGCCACAACACAGGTTTGAAACCTGCTAGTTGACCTTTAGATCAACCTGAGCAAATGCAGACACTACCAGCCACCCCAGCTCTACAACACGGTTTGCACTAGCACTGACACCTAGACAACAGTTTTATGCATCGTGATCTTCTAGGAGCGTGAAAATGGCGATGGCTTTCTCCTTTTGACACCTCAAGGGCAGAACAGAGGATTTTAATTAGAACCTGACTCCTGGGCCTATAGTTCAGTGGCTAGAGGTTAACATCTGCAAGATCTCTCACCACTCACCATGGGGCCCAGTCTGCGGAGCACAGGCCCCAGCAGCTGTGCAATGGAGTGCTAATCCATGCTGTGCAACACCTTCAGAGGAAAACCTATACCTGTTTCTCAAGGGAATGGTATTTTGTAATGCAGTAAAAGCCAGTGTTCATGGGGATATGGCTGCTGAGTGACAGTTTAAAAGACACAAGAACATCGAAGAATCTCACTTCAGAATACATGCCCTCACTAAGCAAGCCTCGTGGTTGCGTAACGTTTGCAATCCCAGAGCCTCCTATGAAAATGTCAGGTCTTTTTTTTTTTTTTTTCAGAAATACCACATGTATTTGCTAATTAATCACAGCATGTTTACTTTGCTTATCTCTACTATTTTTATTGGTCAGTCAATCCCAGAGAAGAAACTGACTATTCTAATGAACTCAGGGTATTTGAAATCACTAGCCAATATTCAAAAGGCCATTTCTTTCTGATATTGTTTATACATATTCTCCAAGTACTAAAGTATGCAAATATACTTGGTTTATTAAAATCTTACATTGGTGCTAAGGCATTTGTGACTGTGAATTCATAAGACTTGATTGACACAATTGCTTAAATTGCTTCACTTGGCTGACATAACTTAAAAGTCACATTTGTTTGCCAGAAGAATTACCAGATGAGATATTTCTTGTACCTCTGTCCAGGTATCTCTGGATATGTACCTGTTCCAGAAACTTGTGTGGCTTAGACAAAAATCTGTCTAACTTCAGTGAACTGTTTGCACACATTAATGTTCTTTTCATCTAAAATCATGCATGAAAAACAAACCACTTTTTTTTTTCAAAAAACAGGAAAATTAGAGTAGCAATAAAAAACATAACACAGGCTCTTAGAAAACAGTCCTTGACACCAACATGAATCTCTCCACCAACTCCAACAGTTCCTGGAACAAAAACACAAAATATGTCGTTGATCAGCAATATTCCAAGCAAAAACATGTGGCAGAAGTTGCAGACGGATATAAACTACTCCCTCACACCACAGTCTGCAATACTTAAAAAATCCAAACAGTGCAACTTATTTTGGGACCTATCTCCAGACGGATGGAGAGACATAACATCTGAACCCACTCACAGCTGAACTAGCTGTACACACAATATAAACAAGAGCAGTAAGCAGTGCTGCTGTATTCAGAAAGACGTCACAGCAGTTTCCCTGACCACCATGCTCATATTGCAGATACGTGTAAGTAACAGGAATAAAGACTGAAGAAGTTCAGGCTCACTCAGCAGCGGTAGAGAATGCCAACTATGGGGAACCAGAAGAAAATAATGCAAAACAAGACACAAAAAAAGGATGTTAGGGAGGCAGGCAAGACTTGAGAAAGAGTACAGACTCAAATCGATGCATGGTCTGATCCCAGGGCATCATTTAGAGTTCTAATAGAACAATTAAACTAAAAGGATGCCTGTGAGAGCAAACAAAGCAGATGGAAATAGCCTCGACGAGTACTCCACTGCAAGTGCCTGCATACAGTGAGTTACAAAGACACATCACCATCACATATCAACCATTCCCTAGAAGGGCATGAGATAAAGTAACCACCACTGCCTACAGAAAGGAGGCAATCAGTCAATGCACACGATGGCTCAGGACCAAGATTTTAATCCCTACAGAGAAAACACAGAAGGCTCACCTTGTTTTTTTCTGCCATCTGCTGTAAAATGATAATTGCCAGAAGACAAAGGATCATTGCTGTTCTCCCAAGCACGCAGACAGTACAGCCAGGTATTTGAATATGACAAGCTTCTCTTTTCCCACCGCAACCTTGATGGTTGATGACATTCTAGATTCTAGATGATATTCTGATTCAAGAGTCTAGTTCATGAAGATAGAGCCAGGACCAGGTGAGGTCTTTAGGTAAAACAGTTAGCTGCTCTCAGCCCTCTCAATTCCATTCAATGCAGTCACCAGCAACAAGAAACTAGATCTCCTTGAGCTGCGGAGTGGGACAGAGACAAGGCCTCCTGGTGCTCTCTGCCTGGTTGCTCACCTCTGTAAAGTAACAACATTTTACAATATCCTGTCTAGTACTGGCTTTCTCTAAAATCTACCTCTTGTGAAATACAACCCACAGTAACACTAACTACATGCTGGATACTCCATGAAACCAAAATACTGATCATGAGATATGTGAGAGGAGATCGAATAATATTTTTATCTGAAAACTATTGTTCAGTGCCTGTATGTGACAGCAATTAGCATTCTCATTTACCTAAACTCTAAATATTTTTATTTCATTGAAACTAGAAGACTAGCTTCTGTAGGAGATCTGTGAACATAAAAGTGAATGCAGCAGGGTCACTGCAGAAGGCAAAGAGACTTAGGATTTATCCTAGCTGCACCGTAGAGAATCATAGAAACATAGAACAGTTTGGGTTGGAAGGGACCTTCAGAGGTCATCTGGTCCAACCCCCTGCAATGAGCAGAAGTATTAATATAAACAAAACACCTTTGCAAGTTAGGCTTATTAAAATAACCAAGCGATTCAAAAGAAGCAGGCTATAAAATGGAAGACAATAAGCAAAGACAGGCCTAAATACTTAGAGAGACAAAAAATAGCCTGAAGACTATATGAAAAGCCTGGCTTATGGTTAGATCCAGATTCTATGGATTTTAAACTATTGTATATCTAGTAAGTGGATATATACATATTTTTTTAATTCTCTGGAGGAGAATTGTCTTTTATGGAAATTAGTTAAAGGAAGCATATGAGGAAAAGCTGACGGGGAGCTGGACTTGGGAATTTATAGGGTAATTAAAGATTTCAGAGAGAGTTTAGGCCTGAAAAGAACGAAAACTGTATACAATAGAAAGAAAAAATAACATGATTATGGAAAATCCACCGCAAGCCTTAAAGAACAGGATCAAGTCTTGACCCCAGAGGATTTAGCACAGAAAGATTTGGATTAAACTCAGTACTTTGCAATACTGGGATTTTGAATGTTTAGAAAACACAAAGTGCGAAGGGCAATTATAAGATAAAACTTGATACTGGTCCAGCATACAGCTAATGGTATTTGTGTCTGTGGGTGCCTGAAATCTGTGCTATGACGTTAATAATTACCAAGGCCCCAGTCTTTCTATGGGAAGAGGTTCTCTGTGCCTGCCTTTGAAGCTGTATCAGCTTTGCTACAGGGCACTGAGGGGCACTGATGAAAGGCATAGAGGATGAGCAGAACAACACAGGCCTTTCAGAGGTAGTCCTAGCTTTAATGGGAGAACAAGGATCGAATTAATCCTTAAGTCCCTGCTGCTTCTCAGGAGCAAATACTATGGTCTGTACAAAATAACCTGAGTGGTACATTTCCAGGCAAGATTTGTACTGATTCCTCCTTTTCTTCTAGATTAGAAGTTTTAGTTAGCACTTTGGTCACCTTCATTGAAGAACTCTGTGAGTAGAGTATGTGGTCCCTAAGCACATATTGGAGAAGGACCTAGTTCACTAGTTCTAATCATCTGAAATTTGTTGAAGTCAATTAGTTAAGTGTCCTTGGAGAGAGCCAGGCATCTCAGGGGGAAACTTGTCCCACCTCTCTTGATTAACTATCCTAGTACTGTATAAATCAATCACTACATTTACTTACCTCTTCCATTGCCCAGAAAAGAGAGCTTGTTGGCCATTGCAGGTGGTCAACATAAGATGAAATGAATCCCTCCTGTAAAAACATAACCTCTTAACCTTATTCTCTTTAGATTTTTCACTAACAGGCTTATTTCGCAATCTGTTGATTATTTTGAGGGCTCTTCACTGAATACGCTTCAGTTTAAACAGGGCCATCTTGGACTATCAAAGTGTCCACAGAAATGTAAACATCTCCTTAGCAGTCATAGCAGCATTACCATATACATGCATAGTAATATATAATACAGGTATACTAGCCTCCCCAGTGATAACAACCTCCATATCAATACATATGTTGTTCATTATTTCAATTCTTTCCTACGTTTGCACTGTAGGAGCTTCCAGAGTATCCTCATGTATGCTTTTTCCTGCAGAAGAACATAGTTTTGCTACTAATGCTGGTTTATTTCACCACCCCTAACAATTAGGGAACAAGGCATCAGAAGAAGCATGGGGGAAAAGACATAATTAGAGAATGAGGAACCAGAGGAATGCAAACTTAGGAACTCCTTTTGACTCCAGTTCAGGTGAAATAGGTTAGCAGTGAATTAATGAAGGCTGACAGTGGTCAGACTGAAAGGGAGCTATCTTTCAAGTGACAGATGGAAACAGTGTGCTGTGAATTCAACAGATGCAAAGCAGCAGGACCAGCATGATTAGGAAAAAACAAAAGGTCACCTGCCATTATTCACTAAGAAAATATTTGACATGTGTAAGAGGCATAACCTGTCTCTTCAGGAACTCTACCGATTAGGTTATCGGTGAAGGACATGGCAGTCATTTTGTTACAAGGATGAAAGTGTTTTATTTCCTCTTATGTTCTGAGGTACATCAACGCATATTACACAGGGCACTGTCTGTTTAGAGGCATAAGAAAGAATTTTGCTGCTGTCATCTGCTTTGCATCCTCAGCCTTTGCTCATCTAATTAAAAAAAAATGGAGCTCAGACTCCAAACAAGGGTCAGGAAAAAAAAAAAAAGGCATTACATAGCAACGACTGTTGATTTTCAGTTCAGAACATATGTCTTCTGGCCACTGCTTACAAAACACTGATTATTTGGGAACAATACACTTCAAGTGCAAACTTAAATTCAGCTCTCTGAAGCAGGAAGACATTCTCTGCCGTTCTGGGTCATGCCCTGCCTGGTAGTCTCTTCTGTGGCATTTAGGCTATAGGTGAACTGGAGAGCACTGGGATGAAGAGTGGGAAAGGAAATTAGAGGCTATGATATAGGATTAGCTGGAATGGTTTGACACGTCGCATCAGCATTCCTCCACTCCTTCTTGGGGTTTCATTACACAAGCAGTTTTGATAAATGGGTTCTCCGTGAAATCTAACGAAGAGATGTGTGATTTACTCCTCATTGTTAGAGCCTACATGGCATCCCACCATTAAATGGGAGACTGCCTTTATACCTGTTACAGGTGCTTTTGGCCAGGAGGATCCTTAAGTCTAAATACACGAAGGGCTAATAAGAAGGTGTTACAATGCTGTAGTCTAGAAACTTATGCATTTGTATTTAATGATTATGGTATCAGTAAGGACCTAATTTTTTCTAGTCTTTCTGACTAGTCTGAAAATACACAAAGCAGTTTTCACTCAACTTCAGGTCCCTGAAGGCACCACCAGCCCTTACTGCCCCTTGGCAGGCTCCCAGGGTTTCTCCCCTCCCAAGGCCCAGGACCCCATGTCAGCCCACGGGGACTGTCAGCCCCTGACCCAGCAGTGCCACAGCAGGGCCCATCTCTAGCTCCCCACAGCCTTGACCTGCCTGGCCATGGGCCCCGCTGAGCTGTGCCCACCTCGCCTGGCGTCAGCCTGTTCCCATCCTCAGGGATGTGCTGGATGCCTGGGGCTGCCCTGGTGCCCAGAGCTGCTCTGGGCTGGGGATGGGATGGGCCCGGGCTGCCAGGGCCTGCTCTGCTACCCTCTCATAGGGTGGCCCCACAATCCCAGCCCCAGGCAGCTGCTGGTCTGTCTGCGCCATGGCAGGCAGACCCTTGTTCTGTTCTTGTGCTATGGCTCTGTGTGCTCAGGAGTAATGTGTTTACATTCCCCCATCACTTTTACTAATAGGCTTAATATTGTAGGTTTTACATTTAATGATCAGTCCATCTTTGAATGGAATCTGACTGATAAAATATTCAATTTTTGCTCATTACCCCTAGATTAATGTCAGACTGTTGTATGTTGGATTAAAAATCTTGGCTATTAACATTTAGCCTCTCCAGTTAACATTCGCTGCTAATCAAGATACATATCGGTCACGGCAGATGTCGCCGTAGGGCAAAGGGACAGACTAGACAACCTCCTGACACTCCTTGCAGCAGTTTTCCTTATTGGAAAGCCTGGCATGGAGCTTATGCTCATTTAATTGTACAGTATTTCAAAAGTACTGACATGTGCTTTCACAATTTCTGCACTGGTTGCTTTAGAGAAATTTGAAATGATGTAAAATATATGTTTAAAAATGTATTTAAACCTGCTTGTCTTCTGTAACAGCAGACACAAAGGTACTAACTGGAAGAACAGCATAACCTGGTTGCAGACTAGAGAGCTAGCCAGCTGCATTCATCCTATCTTACAGGGATTCTCCACCACAAACCAGTAATGAAGTACAAGCACCACATTCACTAGGTGCCTGAAAGCACCACGTCTCAGTGTATGCTCATGGCTGATGGAAGACACAATCCTGCTCTTCACAACCAATCTGTTATCTTTCTCTTTGCAGTTTCTCTGTATGTGATGCCAATGGCCTCAGGTTGTGTCTAGACTTACCTGTGCTCCTTAGCCTGAACCTCTGACCATCAGTCAGCCTAAAACCTGTCAGGTCCTTTTGCTCTGACCCCAATTATGAAGGTCTGGGACCCACTGTGGTGTGCCATGGTGTCCACCTAGCCCGTGTGCCCAGGCTTCTGCCCTGTGCGGTAGAGGACAGCGGCAGTGCTGGGGAAGGGTGGCAGGCAGGATGAAAACCCAGGGCTCGCTGACATGGACCTGGCAGTTTATATCCAGACCCAGGAATTTAGAAGAACTCTTGGCTCTGATCATATTGCTGTTGCTGAAGCACCCTAGCGATGCATGCACTAATATACCTTGCAGGTAACCGAGGAATCCATTCTGATGCTTTGATTAAAGGTGACATAAACATGTATTACCTGCCATCAGAAAATTTCAGCCGTGAAAGCTGGCTTGTCCTGAAGCAGAAACCTTCCCACTGAATATGATTAAGAGAGACTATAACACAGAACAAACAACGAAAAGCTGGCTTATTAGCTGCACTGCTATTTAAGGAGCCGAAGCTGAGAGGATGTGTAATTCAAAATGCTGCACTGTGTTTTTACCAGCCACTGACCAGACAGTCATCAATCACGGTGCCTAAATTCTACCTCTTAGTCTTGGTAAATTTAGAGGCTTTGACCCCTACTGCATCAATTTTCCACTAATTTTTCAAAATTTAGTCCACAGCTGTCAGTACATTTTCTACCAGACAGTATAGCTATTTATGCCATCTCATTGCCAGCATCTATGTGTGTAACAAATTTTATTAAAATTATATACTTTGCCTCAGATGAGTTCTCTTCCAAGGTGAGAAAATGTGGAGGCTCTTATATGTTCTATTTTCTCATCAAGTTTGCTTTGCTTTTAACATTATGCATTCAAAAGGTAATGCACCAAAATCCAGCCAGAAGACTCTTTATCTGCTTAATCAGTTAGAACTAAATGGGATGAGAGAAGTAATGGTACCAAAATAATGGTAGCATAAAAACCAGAAACAGAATCCTAATATTGATTAGAAAAGAGGGTTCCAGTCAAAAAAAAACCAAAAACAACCAACCAACCAATCAACCAACCAAAAAAAAACCAAAACCAAAAACAAAACCCAAAACAAAACTGTATGCATCAAAAGGCTTTCTAAGGATTATGTATACCATTCTAGTCATACCTGTTAAAGACGATAGATACTCTTGGACTGAGATGGATGTATAAAATTGCAATTAATATCAACAAATGGGTATCTCGGTATGTGAGGACACTAAAGGGCTTGACAAGCATCAACACTGCAAATAGAAAAGCAGAAAGAGGAATAGGGTATCTGTTTAAATGCATCATGGTATAAACATTTTGGAAGCAGAAGCTACTGAGGTGAAAAAAATGAACCTTTGAAACAGACTTATTGTGGGAGAGAGGAGGGAAAAACTACCAACCTGGCTTTGGGAGAGGTTTGGCCTGCTCTAGACAGAGATAGATTTATTCATTAGAAGGTTTATATAATGTGTCCATAGTGGCATAAAACCCGACAATGACACATATGTTTGTATGTCACCAGCAGCCCTTGGAGGGCTTTGAGCCCTCAAACACTCCCATGAACCTTCATGTGATGCTAGGGCATGCACCACAAATCCTCAGTTGCAGGCAATACAGTCCTCTGTTTCCAATGCTCACGCTAATAAATAAATAAATTAATAGAAATAAATAAATAATTTAATAAGGTATTATTCCTTAGAACTGCAGAAGGAAGATAAGGACCAGAGGAATCCCAGGAATAAGTGTTACATATTGTGGCCATGGGGAATCTGTGGCACTTGGCCTTAAATACATAGATATAACCATAGCTGACCTTGCCAATAGCCCAAATAAAACTACCCACTTCTGCTTTTGGAATAGCCTCCCCTACCTTACAGTCTTTCATACGGGGTTTGAAATAATCTCTACAGCTATTATTTCTGATAATTGTGTGTCTCTCAGTATGAAGAGGTCTCGGAGTCTGATTTAACCATCCTTGAATCAGACAGATTATTTTAATTGGAGTAAGAACATGAATTTCTGAACAGAAACTGAAAAATGGCATTTTCTATTACTTCAGCCACATCAGCCTCCCAATAACTTTTTATTCAGGTTGTTTGGAGAGACCGCTTTCTCTTTTCTCCATTGACCACTTCTCTTAAAGATAAGGAATTTCTGGCTGGAAATAATCAATAATGTAGCATTGCTTTATGCAGGGAAAATATCACTCAGAAAAACTGTCTTGACAGGAAGATATTCATGGCACTTTTAATGAGGCAAAAGTTCTTGTCTTCACATATCTTCTAGGTAGAAATGCAGTAATAATACTAAAAATACAGATGGTCTCATTAGACTGTTTGCTTTTTAAAGAAGTTGATACATATATGGCCTTAATAAGGAAGAGATTACATCTTAAAAATACACAAAAAAAAGCTAAGGAAGCAGCTAGGCAAAAATCTAGAGAACAGACCTTGGATAAAGAATGAGAGCAATAGAGAAAAATGAGGAAACAAGCAATAAATTTTTTTCACAAATTTTGATAGGGTTTTTTTAAGCCAAAGGCCAGTTTGATCAAAGCAGACTTCACCAGTGCAAAATAGAATTGAATGTCTAAAATTATCTGGAACTGCAGTCCCAGTTACAGCACCTAACCGCAGTTACGTTATTCAAAGCTACAGTGATGGAATGAGACCCAAATCTCACATACAAGAAAATATCCTAGACATGAAACATACTGGGTATGGCAATGCAGCTTATTGCTGACCCCATCAAAAGGAATATATGTAGTTGGTAACTACTTCTTAGGACTAGCATCCTCAGAAAGAAATCCAGTTCAAGTTCTGAAGTATATCAGTTGATTTCTCACATTCAGAATATTTAAAGTTGGATGAAAAAAATGTGCACAGACAAGAGGCAAATAAATTAGGGCACTGCCCTCTCCTCTTCCTCTTTTACTCCTTTTTCTTCTCCATTTATCTACCCTGATCTCTCCTCTTACCAGCAGCCAGCCCAAACTTCAGAAATAGAAATGTAATGTTCTGCTAAGCATACAAAAAGAAACAGTACCTCACGTTCGTTCCTTGTAATGAATTTCCTTGTGTATTCCAACAGGTGACCTGGCCCTCCAGATGACAGCTCAGTCCCTTGCTCTCTGACATCCCTGGCCCCTCTGGCATGCTTTCTCCCAGCCAAACCAGAAAATACTCGTGAGCATGGAGGATTCGCATTCCCACGAAAGATAGGTGCTGCGCATGTTTTCTGGCCATCACCCCTGCAATTATTAATCTAATAGTCACAAAGTAATAAAGATATCAGGTAAATCAAATGAAAACTTCATACTTCAGATATTGAGAACTGTGATAAACTAGTTTCAGCTACATATTGCTCTTTCTCTAGATTTTTGTGTTTTCTTTTTTTTTTTTTTTAAATTTAATCTTTCCTTTAACCCAAACCTCTCCTTATGCTAAAATCATGAAGTTTAGTGCACTAGTTCTTTAGGTTTTGGGCGACCTTCATCCTAGAGGCTGGACTTCATCTGTCAGTTGGCACAGAGCTTGGAGAAAGAGTGGGTAAGATACAGAGAGAGGACGTATCAAGGTGAAGAGGGCTGGAAAAGGGATTTAAAAAAGAGGCAGATAAGTATGTAGAGCATATCTTTAGGGAATGAGAGACAAAGCAGAGATGGGGAGGAACGTGAGGTGGAAGCATATGAAATTCTTTAATGGAAGAAATTTTTTATGATGAGGGTGGTGAGGCACTAGCACAGGTTGCCCAGAGAAGCTGTGGATGCCCCATCCCTGGAAGTGTTCAAGGCCAGGCTGGATGAGGCTTTGAGCAACCTGGTCTAGTGGAAGGTGTCCCTGCCCATGGCAGGGGGGTTGGAACTAGATGGTTTTTAAGGTCCCTTAAAACCCAAACCATTCTGTAATTTTATGAAAAATACAATGGAACAGAGAATGCTGTTTAGACAGTATACTTGTAAGATGAGGAGTATTTCATCCTGGGCTTCATGAAGATGCTAGAGCCTTGGCACTAGACATTAAACTTAGTGGCCACAAACAAGGGGTCATCCACTGTGCATGAGATACAAGATACAGGTCCCCTAACAAGCTAAGCATGCCCAGGACACATGCTCAGGCAGCGCCCTGTGAACACCTTACTGTCTAACTGTTAGCGCACCCCCTGGTGCTGCTTGGCCCATGCCAGCCATCCCGGTGCCACACAGTACCTGGGCAGGACACAGGGAACAGATCGGAGCCGGAACTGTTCCCAGCAGTGAAAAGAGCATGGGTCCATGAATGATGATTAGCTTTGCAGGCAGTTGATCTAGACCTATTTTTATTCTGCTTCCTGCCACCTACATTTTCTTCCCTCCTATTGTCCATAAACAGGCAGGACCATACCTGCTGTGGTCAGTAGTTGGGACAGCCATCACAGGTGCCCCTGTCTCTGTATATCATAAATTATCACTTGAGATATTATGGAAGAGGAGCAGGGAATCCTGTCCAGACTCTCACGGCCTGTTTCTTCTGATGTATGGCTCCAAAAATGGAGAATGACACTGACTCTACAGGTGTCTGTCTTTGAGCTGGGTACTTGCTCTCCTTAGCCCACTGAGTGTGGAAGGGCAGGTATGACTGACATGACTACTGGATGTGGTCTGAACAGACAGGCCTGATGAAATATGCTTAAATGCCTTGACCATCCCCAAAAGCCATTTCTCCTGGGGCTACCCTCATGGTGAAGTAGAAACCCAAGCGATGGAAAACCATTTGGGGTGTGTAGGGGGCCAGTCTAAAAGCTCCAGGTGAATTTGATGACACTGGTGCTTCTGGGTGAGCCAGTCGTTTTCCCCACAGGTGAGTCTTTTGGGGGTCTCAGCAGATCACTCTTGGTGTGGAGGCCAGTCTGGAAGGATCGTTGACGCACGCCACCGTCACGCAGCACAAACTTGCGGCGGGCGCGAGGTGCTGCTCATTTTGAGGCGCTCCTCATTTTGAGGCGCTCCCAAGGAAAGCCCTAACTGGCCTTCCCACGTCCGTACTGCCATCCTTGGCAGCCCCGGGGCAGCCGCAAAGCGCGCAGAAGTAAGACTCCAACGTTTCCATGACCCTTGGAGAGCGGAGGGCAGTAAGCCTACGGCTGCTGCGCCTCGGGGCTGCGCTCCTCAACCGGGGGCATGGTCTCTCCCCAAACCCTCTGGGAGGGAGCAGGGAAAACAGCAACACGCGTGGCTCTCCATGTGGGGCAGTGGGGCCGAAGCGAGGGGCCAGCCACCAGCTGGAGGGTCAGCGGCCCCTCAGGCGGAGCCCTGTTCGCCACCCCCCCGGGG